>NC_051209.1:3929552-4016912 GCF_015220075.1 Falco rusticolus
TTATATACAATCACTTATCTACCCAAGTTCTGCCCTGGAACATGCCTACGTGCAGCAGAGCACCTGGGAATTTGTCTACGTGTAGCAAAGGAGTTGCTCATTACGAGCTGTTCACACACACTTGCGGTTTCACTGCCAAATTTGGCGGCTTATCTGTACACTAACAGTTCTGCCAATTCAGCCTTGTTTCTCTGCAAGGTCAACTTATTTTTGTCCATTACAATTCCTCCTTTTTTGTTTGTTAAATTGGATAAGGTTAAGGCTGTGCGAATTTGAACTGTCATAGCTTGATGAACAGTCCTTTGTATCATGGCTCGCATCAGGTTCATCAAACACAGTAGACATATAACAATGGCCCAACCCCCTAGCAATACAACAAACCCACACAACAATATTTTTTGTATGCAAGGACCTAATCCTAGGGTCCAATCCCAACCTTCAAAAGGATTCCATCCGGAATCTTCCTTCAACTTATTACGTCAAATCATGTAGCTGTTTCAAAGTTTGATGAATTGACACTGAATTATCACTCAATTCATACAGCACATTCCATCAAACTCCTCCCATCCACGCCCATGAGCTTATAACAAAAAATCAATCACAGCTCTATTTTGCAAAGTGGCATGTCACACTGATTGTACATCAATCAATAATTTTTCAAGGGCCAAAATAGTCACATTAGTCTGTTTGCACTATTCTGGATTGTTCTCTGGCTCGTCATTGGTAGGAGGTCCATGATCAGCTGGTCAAATGAGCCGAGCAGGGATCCATCGAGGCCCTCGATCTGTAGAGACACAAGCATACCATTTTCCCCACGTTATTAATTCTACCAGAACACTCCATTGGTTAGTTTCTGGGTCTTTGTAGCAGACTCAAGGCAGTTCCCGCCAAGCAGGACAAGAGAAATGTTTATGCACAATGCTGTGGTCGGAAGAGCGGTTTAAAAAATTGATCACATATAGAGCTTTCCACAGTTGTTCCTGTGGCGAGGTACCCAGGCTATTCCCCCTTTTTTGTTTTTGCAGCATGTCTTTAAGAGACCAATTAGTTCATTCAACAATAGCCTGTCCAGTGGGCTAGTGGGGAATGTCCATCACATGGATAATGCCCCAATTTTGCAAAAACAGGCGCGTGCGTTGCGCTATATATGCTGGACCATTGTCGGTTTTAATTTGATCAGGAAGTCCCATGGTAGCAAAACAAGCAAGCCAATGACAGCAAATGTCACGGCTTTTCTCCCTGGTATGAGCAGTGGCAAGAACATAGTGTGAAAAGGTGTCAACCGAAACATGAACATATTTAAGATTCCCAAATGAGGGAATATGTGTGATATCAGCTTGTCAAATTTCTCGGGCTTGGAGGCCACGAGGATTAACACTGGGATAAAGGGATAAAGGGCTGAAGTTTTGACAGTTGGGACAGCCCCTCACAATCTCTTGGGCCTGTTCTCGTGTCAGGTGATATGAATGTTGCAGCGCCTTAGCATTTTGGTGAAAAAAGTTAGCCTGTTGATAAGCACTGGGAGTAACAACAGCTGCGGTAAAAAAGTCCATCACCTTATTGCCTTCAACAATGGGACCAGGCAATGAGGTGTGTGACCGCACATGTAAAACAAAATAGTCATGACAGCGATGCTCCAATAGGAACAAAAGATGCTTCAACAAAACAAATAACTGTTGGTTAGAAACCATTTTAAAAAATGAACATTCTAATCTATGCACTATCCCTACAACATATAAAGAATCTGCAACTAGGTTTAAAGGTTGTTGTCTGAAAAAATGTAAAGGCACAAATAGCCGCAGCTAACTCCACTATTTGTGTAGAGCCAGTAACAAAGGTAACGTCTGAGTCCCAATGCCCTTGCTCATTTTTCCATGACAAAACAGCCTTTCCCGAAGGCCCTGAGCCATCAATATTTGGGATAGGTACATGAGAAATATGCAGTTTCAATTGTAAGGGTAAATCAGTTAAAGAGTGAAGCAATTTATGTCGAGTAATAGCAAAGGCAATGGTTCCACTAAAGTCAGCCAAAGCAGACTGCAGTGAGAAGCTTTGCTTAACCCAAAAACCAAAGTCCTGCTTAGCCAAAGGCATGAAAATGGTGGCTGGGTCACGGGCCATAAGTTCCGGCAGATGATGTCGACACTTTTGAATGAGGAGCACCAACATGTCAATAAGAGTTGTCACTGTTTTGGAAAAAGAGCGAGGCAAAAAGATCCACTGCAAAATTCTCAGTGGATCCTGCTGCCCATTGAAACAAAAAAGCGTAAGGCTGAAATTCGTTATAAATCAAAACCAACAAAACAGGCAAAGTTAGTATAATGTGATGACTCTGACACTCCTGGATGTTATTAGTCGTGGTCTGCAAAACCCTTTTGGCCTCGAAGGTGAGTGTATGCAGCGACAACAAATTAGAGTCTCCTTTTAACAGGGTAAACAAAGGTGCCAGGTTTTGTGTAGTTATTCCTAGATATGGTCACACCCAGTTAGTTGTTGGTACCCAGTAACTTTGCAGGTCATTGAGGGTCCTGACATTTGTAGCAAGGTGTAAAGACTGAGGACGAATAGCTGTCTCAACAATTTTCCATCCGAGGTATTTCCATGGCGCTTGAGTTTGGACCTTTTCCTCTACTATACAGAGACTGGCGTTGCTTAATGATCATCTTAGGTCCATCACGGCTTGAGTGACCAATGAGGAGGATGATGCCGATACTAATATGTCATCCATTAGATCAAAGGGTACCTTTTGCGAACAGGACTGATAGCCTGCGCTACAAACATTTGACACATGGTGGGGCTGTTTAACATCCCTTGTGGCAACACAGTCCAGTGAAAACGCATGGTGGGTTCCTGATGATTAATTGCTGGTACCGTAAATGCAAACCGAGGTACATCGTCAGGATGTAACAGTATGGTAAAGAAACAGTCTTTAAGATCAATCACTATAAGTGACCAGGAGTCTGGCAGCATAGCAGGAGAGGGGATGCTGGGTTGTAAAGCTCCCATAGGCTCAATCACTGCATTGATAGCTCACAAGTCATGTAAAAGTTGCCACTTGCTACTCTTTTTTGGTATTACAAAGACAGGAGTATTCCAAGGGCTAGTGGAGGGCACAATATGGCCTGCTTTGAGTTGCTCCTGCACCAGTTCATGCAATTTGTGCAGCCTTTCTGTGCGCAAGGGCCACTGTTCCACCCACACCGGTGTATCTGTTTCCCAGGTGAGTTTAATCATTGGCTGCACCCCAGTGGCCCTTAGGACAAATTTTTCTTCAAGGTAACCCCCCATTGGCTCAACAAATCACGTCCCCACAGGGTGCAGGGGACTTGCATGACATATGGAATGATATGTCCTCGTTGTCCTTCGGGGCCAAGTACTAAAACTGGTTGGGCATTTTGTTTAGGCAGCTGTATTCCCCCAACACCTACTATTGCTGATGTGGGGCCTTTCAAAAGCCACTCTTTCAGCCAGTCTGATTACAAAACTACTGAAACATCAGCACCAGTGTCCACTAGGCCCCAAAAGGGTCTTCCCTTAATATAACAGGTTAATAACGGTTGGTTGTGAGTAATTTGGTGTGCCCACATAATCTGTGGAGGGTCGGTGCTGCCAAACCCACCTTGCCTTTTGCCTCTCCCTTTTGGACCCACATTTCAAAATAATACAAGCTGAGCTATTTTTTCTCCCTTTTGAATATGACACGGAGGGGATGAGGTCCAAGCCATAATTTTTATTTCACCAATGTAATTGGTGTCAATCACTCCAGGAAGTATAAACAGCCCTGAGCGTGTGACTGAAGAGCATCCCAACAAAAGCACATTACAGTCATTCCCTAAGGGACCCCAGACTCTGGTTGGGAGCAAATGCACAGCAGTATCAGTAATTAAGATTGACTGGGAGACGGCCAAGTCCAGTCTGGCACTGCCGCGAGTGGCTGACCAGAGGTCTGAGGCTGTTGTTGGACCGTCATCGCTGCCAGATTTTTTGTCTGGGCGTGCAGCAGTTTCGCACTGCATTTCCTGTTTACGTGATTTGGGGAAAGGGCACGGCCGTCCTGATGGAATTTAGAATGGCACTCATTGGCCCAGTGATGCCCCTTTTGGCAGTGTGGGCAAGGTCTTAAGGGAGTCTTGGGCCCATTTGATTTTTTCCTATCTCCTGCCCTACATTCCTTTTTGAAGTGACCTATTTGACCACAATTAAAACAAGAGCCTCGTTGTGCAGTTGCCACTACCATTCACTGTGACAAGGCAGCAACAAGTATATCTGCGCGATGAGCCTTGGTGCCAACATCCTGGCAAGCCCTTATCATATCTGCTAATGAAGAGTTACTATTCCGAAGCAGACGCAAAACTCTTTGACAATCTGCATTTGCATTTTCAACTGTGAGCTGCACGAGAAGTAATTGTTTGGCTTCCTCTGACTCTACTTGTTGATCTATCACATTTTGCAGGAGATCTAAAAAGTCTGCATAAGGCTCTTGGGACCCTTGCTGGACAGCTGAAAATGACTGTTCAGGCTTTCCCCCAGGGACCATTCTTAAGGAGGCAAGAGCTATCCAGGTGGCTTGTTCAAGTGCCTCTCTAGGCAATTGTACCTGCGCTACCGCAGCAGAATATCTGCCCTCCCCCACCAGTTCATCCACACCTATATTTTTCATGTTCGTTAAATTGTCCATTGCATAGTAGCTCGGTCTCGGTACTCTGTTATCCAAACTGTATACTGCATAGAGGTAAGCGTCATATGACACACCACTTTCCAATCATATGGGGTCATAACATATCCTTCTGCAATGGCAGTGTACAAGTTCATGGTAAATGCTGATCTGAGTCCAAAATCTTTAACTGAGCATCTGAGTTCTTTTACAGCTTCGTACGGTGAGGAGATTAAGACACGGACTCCTGAATCTGACCAGAAGACCTTTTATTAGTCCAAAACCCATGCTTATATATCCTCGTTCGCTGTTCACGCGCAATGTACTAAAATATCATTGGTTAATCAATACTGTTCACACACTTCTTGGCTACATATAATTGGTTCATTACTAAGCTACAAACACACTGAACTTCTTGCATTTTTTTTCTCTCTTCTTTCTTATCGCTGTGAGTTTCATGTTCTCAGCCAGGTGCCAAGACGTGGCATCGCGCATCCGCTCTGGCCTCGCTTCATATCCCGTTTTTCTTCTGGGCATTCAGCCAACTTTATCTTACTTTCTTTCTTCTTTAGCCTTCAAGGTCCTTCACAGGCATCGTGGCCTCCAGCACTTGCTATAAAGCTCTCTACAGTATGGGAGTTGCTCCCACACAGCTGGTCACCCTGCCTGGTACTGGATAGGGAATACACTGAGTAATTCCATATCTCCCTTTTGCATAGCCTCTTTTCTGCACTGATCTAAGGCACCATAGCATACTTCAGATGACTCAGCTGGTTTTGCCCAAAATGCAGGATCTGTAAGTGGGGGCGATTTCAGCTGTTTTGGTCCAGGCTCCTTGGTCATAGGGTTAAATGGAGCCATTGATTATACCTGCATCGTTATCATCTGATGAGTAGAGATCTGGCTCCCTTTCCAGATCTGCTAAGCCTGGGTCAAAAGGATCATCAGGCTCAGGATCGTTATGCAAAGACAGTGGCTGCTGTTCTTTATCTCCGCTTGCTGTTGATGAGGCTGCCCCACTATAATGCAGAAGTTTTGCCGCATTAACAGTCTGTAAGCAGCTAAGAGCCTAAAACACTTGCTGCCACGCTATCAGCAAACTCTGACTTCTCATCATTTTGCTGTCCCAGCTCATCCCCGATATGTTTCCATATGGTGATATTCAGCGTGCCCACATTAGGGAACCAAGAACAATTGTCCCGAGCCCATGCCAAGAGGGTTACAAGGGATAGCTGAGATACATTGTCCCCATAAGTCTTTAAATTTTTCTGCAAAACATCCATATGATTTTTCTGTTCCTGTGTTAATGATTGCTTCATGGCTCCCAGACACTCACCTGCCGTTCTGCAGTTGTGATGAGAGCACTCATGTATCTGTCTTCCCTGGTTCAGCTATGCCACCGGAGTTGCAGTTTTTATTCCTCAAGTCCCTGTTTGGGCACCATTTGTGTCATATTAAGACATGAACCCCAAGTCAGTGAAGAGGTGAGATTGTTTATTGCATACATAAGTGCTGGTTATGTACAATCACTTATCTACCCAAGTTCTGCCCTGGAACGTGCCTATGTGCAGCAAGCACCTGGGAATTTGTCTACGTGTAGCAAAGGAGTTGCTCATTACGAGCTGTTCACACACTTGCGGTTTCACTGCCAAATTTGGTGGCTTATCTGTACACTAACAGTTCTGCCAGTTCAGCCTTGTTTCTCTACAAGGTCAACTTATTTTTGTCCCTTACAGATAGTGAGATTTTTTTTTCGGGTCTATTTCCTGCAAGAGTTCAAAGCAACATCTCATCATTGATCTGAAATTATAATTTAATAAAATTCAAGAAGAAACTAAAAGCTTCATTGTAGTTCTGATCTTATAAAAGTCTTTTATGATTTATAAATTAAGAAGAGAGAATGAACTCTTATGTCTCTAAAGGGATTAAGAAAATGTGATATTATTTCAAAGTAAACCTTTAAAATTCTACTCAATAAACTCTCTGTTGCACCATTTCTTGGCCAGTAGTTGAATGCAGTTAGCATTAGACCAAATATGAGTGAGTCTCTGTCTGTGCCCAACTATATGTAATGCAGATTCAATCCAGGAGCTTCATAGTAATTAAGCAGGAAGTTCTCCATGTGGTCTTATACAAAAGCTCCCAACAGACTGAGTCAGTAGTTGTACAAAGCTTGTCTCAGCTGGAAGTAAATTTTTGCAATAAAAATAAGATCCACTTTATCACTGGATAAAATGGATATATAATCATGCTTTCAGTTATGTGTGTCAAAATGAATCCTATTCTTCAGACTTTTAGACAATTCACTGAAAAGAAGTTATTAATTCTACCAGAACACTCCATTGGTTAGTTTCTGGGTCTTTGTAGCAGACTCAAGGCAGTTCCCGCCAAGCAGGACAAGAGAAATGTTTATGCACAACGCTGTGGTCGGAAGAGCGGTTTAAAATTCCCACCTCTCCCAGGTCTGGACAGGGACATGGACCAATTTTTGTATTCCTGGAATTATTTGTTTAACAACTTGACCATTATCATCAATTTTTAAACAACAATTAGAATAATTTAGCTTACCACAGACACCCCTTTCTTCAGCTATCAGGTAATCGAGAACCATTTGGTGTTGGAATATCACTGAGTTTGAGCGGCCTGACCTGCCAATAGATCAAGGGCACAGGTAGTCTCATTGGTCATAATTTCTAGGATGGCTTGCAACAAGATGATGCGGTTTAAATTATAGATAGGTTCTCAAGCACCACTAACCAGTTGTTCTGGTCCAGGAAGACTCAAGACAGGGAGATTCTTTGTTATACCCAGAGTGAGATTAAGACACAAACAAGGTCAAATGCCGCTAATCAAGGAAATTTATTGTGCACTTATATAAGCAAAACATTCACGTGTTGTAATAAAATAGCAATACGAAAGAGAGGGAAAGATAGGAAAGAAGGAAATCTAGCAAGCAGTTGAGATAGAGTTGCAAGAGATAGTCACCACCATGGATCCAGCAGCATCCCGTTGGTCCGTAGTCTCCATGTCCGTGATGAGAGTCTCCAGATCGCCACTTATTGTTTGGTGGCACAGTCTTTTATAGGGTGTTCAGGGGGGTCGTTTCCCAGACAACAGCACGTATGGCATTCCTCTGTAGGGCACATTCGATTACTGCATTGGCAGGAGTGATCACCCATGTCTAGGCACATCCCTCACAGCAGTGTGGCCTTTCCTTGACCCTGGTTGAAAACTGATGTCAGGCAGCTGTTGGCTCCTTATCTGTTGGCAACTGTTAAGTCTTGCAGGAGCTCAGCTAACAAGCTTTGAGACAGTCAGTTTGAAATATGGTCTCTCACACCACCCTGTGGCTCAAAGATTGTTGTTTCTTCATCCATGGTGGCAGAAAATGGAAAAAATAGTTGAGTGGAAAAGAGCGTAGCTTATACAATTTTTACAATTGAGATCTGAGGTTTAGACCAATATACTGCGCAGATATATTTGACATCATCATTAGACGAGGCGTCTATAAATTGCATACTTGAGACAGTGCATTGGATCAACTGTATAAAACATGGGATTAAACAGGGAAGGAACAATAACAATGCAACACCACATAACATATAGAAAAGGACACATTTGACCCATGGGGTGCCTGGAAGCCAAGAGGAGGGATCAAATTCCCAACCCTTCCAGGTTTGGACGGGGACATGAGCCAGTTTTTGTATTCCTGAAGTGATTTGTTTAACAACTTGACCATTATGGCTAATTTTTAAACAACAGTTAGAATCATTTAATTTACCACATACTCCTTCGTCTAGTACAGGGGTCCTCAAACTACGGCCCCCGTGCCGGATACAGCCCCCCAGGGTCCTCAATCCGGCCCCCGGTCTTTACGGAACCCCCCCGCCGGGGATTGGGGGGGGAACCAAGCAGCCGCAGATGACCTCCTGCCACTTCATCCGCGCGCCGGCCTCCGCAGCCCCCAAGCACCCGCCGGGACCGGGCTGGAACCAGCGCCTCGTCCTCGACCTGCCCCCCCCAGGGGGCGCCTCTGCGCGGCGGGCGAGAGGCGCGGGCATCTCCTCTGCCGGGCAAGCTCAGTCGGCAGCCTCTGCACTGCGAGGTCCAGCCAACTCGGGCGAATCGCCAGAGCCCCGGCGCGGCAAAGTCCCTTCAGTCCCTTCTGGCCACCCTGTCCGGACTGCGCGGCCGGGCTGAGGAGGGGGGCGGCGGCATCAGCGAGGGGGGCGGCTCCCCCGTCTCTCCCTCCCTCCCTCCCTCCAGCTCCCAGGCAGGACAAGCAAGCCAGCACCAGTGGGAAGCGCGCGCACCATCATGTCAAAAAAAAGAAAAATTGACTCCGAGTGCGGGGTGTTCCAAGAAAAGTAGACTTCTGATTATTTTTTCACGGAGTACAAAGAAAGACCTGTCTGTCTGAATTGCCAGAATTCAGTGTCTGTGTTCAAGGAATACAATTTGCGTTGACACTACCAACCTCAACATAAAGATAAATATGATTCTTTGGTTGGACAAGTGAGAAAAGATAAAATATTAAGATTGAAACATGGATTGACAACTCAGCAAAATACTTCTGTGAAGCAAAAGCAGCTCAATATATCATCACTTCGAGCAAGCTATCAAGTTGCCAAGCTCATAGCGCGCGCTGGCAGAGCATTCACAGAGGGAGAATTTGTTAAAGAACGCCTTCTTTCTGTGGCCAAAGAGATGTGTCCAGAGAAGGCGCATTTATTTAGTACAGTGAGGCTTTCAGGACCTGCAATTACACGAAGGACTGAAGAAATGGGGGAAAATTTGAATCTGCAGTTGCATACTCCTCAAAAAACTTTGCTGTTTCTCATTGGCACTCGACAAAAGCAATGATGTTCGTGATTCTGCACAACTTCTAATTTTCATTCGTGGGACAAATGATTCTTTCGAAGTCACAGAGGAGCTTGCTGCACTGAAAAGCATCAAAGGAACAACTACAGGAGAGGATATCTATGAGAAAGTTTGCCAAACTATGAATGATTTGGAGCTGGACTGGGGTAAACTATTCAGTGTGACAACTGATGGTGCTCCTAGCATGGTGGGGTCCATGAAAGGAATGGTTGCACGCATTAACAAAGAGATGGACAAACACAGCCATTCACATCCAATAGCCATACACCGCATCATCCACCAACAAGCACTGTGTTGTAAATCACTGAAGCTGGACTCTGTCATGAAAATTGTGCTTTCTTGTGTTAACTTCATTAGAGCTCATGCACTAAACCACAGACAGTTTCAGGAATTTCTGTCTGAGCTAAATGTTGCCTATGAAGATATTCTGTACCACACAGAAGTCCGTTGGCTGAGTCGAGGGAGAGCTTTGAAACAATTTTATGACTTACTTCCACAGGTTTATGATTTTGTGCTTTCTAAAAACAAAGTGCTCAAAGATGCAGAATGGAAATGGCACCTTGCGTTTCTGACAGATGTAACAGAGCTACTCAATGATTTCAGTGTCCAACTTCAAGGAAAGGGGAAGCTCATCTGTGATATGTATTCACATGTGAAAGCAT
This sequence comes from Falco rusticolus, assembly GCF_015220075.1. NCBI lineage: Eukaryota > Metazoa > Chordata > Aves > Falconiformes > Falconidae > Falco > Falco rusticolus. The sequence goes on from NC_051209.1 coordinate 3,939,750, forward strand.
TTCAAGTCAAATTAGACCTGCTCATTAACCAAGTAAAGGAGGAAAACTTCTGCCATCTCCCCACAACTCAAAACCTGTCTGCAGAAAAACCAGCAGTTGCGTTCCCAAACAAAACATGTATGGATGTACTAGAAATGTTGCAAAAGGAGTTTCAAATTAGATTTAAAGAGCTTCGTCTCCATGAACGGGACATACAACTTTTCCGGAACCCATTTTCTGTTGACATCGAAACTGTTGATCCGATTTACCAAATGGAATTGGCCAAACTACAGACCTGTGACTCACTGAAAGATGCATTCAAATCAAGCAGCCTTACTAATTTCTATGCATCTCTCCCCTCAGAGACATATCATAATCTCAGGAACCATGCACTCCAAATTGCAACCATCTTTGGCAGCACCTATGTCTGTGAGCAGACTTTTTCCCAAATGAAACATCTGAAATCTCCAATCAGATCCAGACTAACTGATGAACACTTGCATCACTTGCTACGACTAGCAGTGACAAATATGGAACCTAACATTGACCATCTCATTAGCCAAAAGCAGGCCCATAGTTCACATTGAAATATTATTTGTTTTTGTTGATTACAATTGTTCTTCATTTTAAATATTGCATTCTTTTTCCTGGTTTTTGTGCACTACTACAAATAAAATATGTGCAGTGTGCATAGGAATTTGTTTATTTTTTTCCAAACTATAGTCCGGCCCCCAACAGTGTCTGAGGGACAGTGAACCGGCCCCCTGTTTAAAAAGTTTGAGGACTCCTGCATCATGGTATCAACCTCATTTGGAATACTTACTCCCCAGCACCCCAGATTATCAATAACAGTCTTTCAAAGCTCTGATAAGGCCCCCTGGTGCATTATAATGCCCCAGGGCACAAATTTAACCTGGATGGGGAGATGTCGTGGTTTAACCCTGGCCGGCAACCAAGCACCACGCAGCTGCTTGCTCACTCCCCCTCACCCAGAGGGATGAGAAGGAGGATCAGAAAGGAATGTAAAACTCAAGGCTTAAGATAAGAACAATTTAATAGGTAAAGCAAAAGCCGCGCACGCAAGCAAAGCAAAGGAAAGAATTCATTCACTGCTTCCCATGGGCAGGCAGGTGTTCAGCCATCCCCAGGAAAGCAGGGCTCCATCACGCATAATGGTTACTCGGGAAGACAAACGCCATAATGCCAGATGTCCGCCCCCCCCTTCCTTCTTCTTCCCCCAGCTTATATACTCAGCATGACGTCATATGGTATGGAATACCTCTTTGGCTAGTTTGGGTCACCTGTCCTAACTGTGTCCCCTCCCAATTTCCTGTGCCCCTCCAGCCCTTTGACCGGCAGGGCCCAAGGAACTGAAAAGTCCTTGATTTAGTATAAACATCACCCAGCAACAACTAAAAGCGTCAGTGTGCTATCAACATTGTTCACACATCAGAGCCAAAATACAGCACTGCACTAACTACTAAGAAGAAAATTAACTTTATCCCATCTGAAACCAGGACAGGAGATTAAGTGATTATAATTATATTCTGTATTATAATCACACCCAAGTGCAGTTTCAATTTAAATGTGACAGAACACACGATTTTATTGGTTCTGACCTGGGAAACTCATGGACATGTAAACATGAGTTAGCAATTACAAATTATGACATTTTTTTATAATCTAAGACTCTGGAATCTTACATGTTATGTTAATAGTACGAAATACCAAAGATACTATAGTTTCACTGGTCTGAATTCTACATACTGCAGTTTACAGAATAATGGTTAGCTAAGTACTAACGATAGTTGGGAAACATGTGGCCCAGTGTTTTCCCAAATCTTGGGTTCTTCACCCGTTTTGCATGAGCCAATCCACACACAGAGTTGAGATATTTATTACATGTCTGCACAGAGATAGGTGCTAGGTGGTAAATCCACAAACACAAAACCTCTTAACACATGGTAAAACACTTTATACATTTTGAACAATTGTTTATAATTACATTTAGTCACACTTAATTCTCATTGGTTCTTATGAGCCTCGTCTCCATTTAAAGGTACAGTATTCTTTTTTTCCACTAGCATGTTCTATGGGGAGGGGGCTTTGTTATTCGGGGGCTTTCTTTGCTCGAGGGTGGATCTTTTACTACGCTAATTAGGATAGTTCACGCATAGTTCAAGTAATTTTCTGTTTGGTCTCATTAACCATTTGGTTTTCCTTGAGCTTATCTTGTTGGCAGCAACTTGACATATTTATGGTGTCTATTCCTTCTCCCAAGGCCATGTCATGTTAACTGTTTGTAAGGGTTGATTAACATCCTCTGCTTTTCAAATTCTTTCTTGTTTTTCTTTATAGATATTTACATATGTCTTTTTAAAAAAGTAAATAATTCTTGTATCAAGAATTGTATCTGGTTGTGTAGATCACAACCTCTTTTGGACAATCCAATTAAGGCAAACATGCTTAATAAAATTTGATTGTTCTTCCATTCCATGGTGCTCACTTTGCCAGTATCGCAGAAACTTCTGGTAAAGCTGGATTCCTACCGTTTTAACACCTGTGTGGTTCTGTCTTTGTGGCACTAATGCCTATAGGAGTCTACCACTACAGTGGGCAGGCACTTGTACTATAGCACATCTTGCCCCCTATGCATTTAAATCTAAAAAATTAACATTTAACTTTCTATGAAACCATTACTCTGTATGTAATAAGCATGAAGCATCTAACTTCTTAGTAGAAAGACCAAGTTTCACCAGTTTGTATGTGTGTTGTTTTTAACTCTGAGTATTGTTGAATTAGAATTGTCACCAACATCGGGAATCAAACCTCTTAACACCAATGTAGTATTAAGAAGCAGGCACTCCTTTATTGCAATGCTGGGTGCTCAGTGGCATCTCCACAAATCAAGCACACCTATGCAGATTTCACTGTCACATTTATACACAACAATTACAAGGTAGTACACTCTCCGTTACAATGATTGGTTCATAATTTGCATATAATTATAATATCTGCTGTGTCATCCTCTTCTGTTACTATGCTTGTGCAGGGGAAGGGTCTTCACCTGGGCAAGGGTCTGCTTGACCTGTGGGTGTGATTTTTAGTATTATAGTGAAGGTAGTTCACTTCAGGACACCTTAAAAGTAAGTTTTGTTGTCAAGCTGGATGGCTAGATATCTGCCTTGCCAAGTTGTCCAATAACTCATCCTATACACAATAGAAACTAGGTGATCTGGTTATGGTCTAGAGAATAAGGACTAGGGGTATTATGGTCTATAGAATAGGGACTTCAAGTAACACAGTCTTGGATAACAAGCAGCACAGCAACCCATACATCAATGGTTAATAAGTGCTTACATAATGCTAACATGGAAATGAACTCTTTAAAATCAATATATTCCTATAGCTGTTTCACAAATAAACACAAAATATAGAAAGATTCAATAAAACTTTAAGACAATTTGCAACAGAATGAGCTATTGTTAACATTTCTACTGCACTTGAAACTGCCCAAAATGCTACTATAGATGCTTTAAAGAATCTACAATCTGAAATTAATTTGCTCTCACAACTAGCTATCCAAAACCACTGGGTCTTAAGACTGTCTCACAAGGAGGTGTTTGTGTGTTAATAAATACTACCTGGTTTTTTTACATTAACTAATCTAACCAAATCTAATACAATGTAAATATAATTCAACATATTCATACCTTTCACCAAATAGCCTGAGAACAATCTCTGCTTGAGGGTCTGCCGTCTGACTGGTCATGGCTATGGTCTTCACTACCAGACCTCAGAACATCGGCACAGGCAGTTTAAGGATATTAGCTCTTATTTTAGCTGTTGGAATTGTGCTTTTTTAGATTATATCTTGTAACAAATCACTTTGTGCATCACTTCTATCTAAACTGGTACTGCATACTTGCGTCTCAATTGACAAACCTTCTCAGAAGTCATAACATTGGGCTTGATGCAGATAGTCTCCTCTGCCTCACACATTAGGAGGCAAGAGAGACACACCAGATATGGTGTAGTCTCACCCCTAATGACTCATGAGTGGAGTGACAGAGCTGCCACAATGGTGACCCCATAAACAACCTGACAAAGACTTATCTGGGAGCCCTAGGCATCCCTCATAAGCTCAGCAGGGAGCCCAGACACCCTTGATAGGTTCAGAACAAAGAAACTATCATAAAGAACTGACCTTTCAGGAAAACAAAGTAAGCAATAACTGTTCCGGGAACTGCTGACCTATGTCCACTTATGTATCTACACCAAAAAGGTATAAAAGTAACTCACCATCTACCCAAGACAAGCTTCTCTGCAAGAGCTTCTCCTGAACAGACCAGACTTTCTGGGAACACCTAGCTGTCTCCAGACTCTGTGATGTGGATCATCTATGAAAAAAGATTTTTCTGTCATCAGTTAGCTTCACTCCTGGAGTGATTTGGTGAGTGTCATACTGGTAACACCTCAAATTATATATATAGGAAAGCATATAAGTAAATGATCATAAGTATATACATACTTTATTAGTGGTAATTTTGTAGTAACTTGTAATATACACTTGTTTTACTAGTAGTAATTTGTAGTAATTTATAATAAAGGAATTCATAGAAACAAAGCCTCCATGTCCTTGTGTATTACAGAATCTTAGTAACCCGTGGTTATGATCTTTACACATCCATGGGTTGAGTAACCCTCATAGGTCGTGCGTGACTGGTACAACTTTTCCTAGAGAACCATGTTCCCACCATGATTTGGTGAATCTAGAGTTCAGTTAGAGACTTAGAGAAAAGTCAGGTCCATAAAGATCCCAAGGGTACTGTTGTACTGTTCCTTTTCCCAGAGCTCCCACCAATCTACTTTCCATGGTGTTCTGACTCTTGGCACTAGATAAATGCCCCCTGAGTGATTATTTGATATGTGTTGCTGAGTTTTGCCCTTTTGCCATAACTTGCTGCACTGGACCATATTATTGTACAACAATCCATCAGTGAACCACAGCCATGCTCCTTTCATAGAAAATGGCTCTATTTCACAGAACATAGCTGACACTATCTAGATGTCTGAGCATGTATGGCTCTTTGCTTTTCCCCTGAGCTAATAATTTGGTCCTGATGTGCCTTACCCTAGAAGACATGTTCTTCTAGGTGTCCCCTAGAAGCCTTTTCCCTACTGGTACGCTCAGTCATTAAGTAGTGTTAGGATAGTCAACTTTTGTTTGAAATCTGTATTGCACATTCATAGGTAATAAGCACCATATTCTCTTAAGAGAAAAGCAGCAAAATGTTTTGTTATAAGCATAACAGTGTCATTCTAAGGTATAAGATTTGGTTGTCATAATTCACTCTAGTGCCATTTTTAAAGTAACTTATCAGATAATTGCAGCACTGAGAGTTTTATTGCAGAACATGAATACAGTGCATACAATACACTTGTTTTCCTTCCTTCTGTACACCCTGCATACAGGTATCCTTTGGACAGCCTCTTATTAGACAAATGTAGAGAGTGTGTTTCTGTGCACACCACCATCAGAGGGGCAGTAGTAAAAGTAATTCCAGAAATGTGTTTTTAATGTGGTGAGTCTCACTGTTTACTGAAGCCTCTGGACAGGCCATCTGCAGTGCTGCCTATGGCTTAGTTGCATTCACAATCTTTTTTTTTTACCAGTGAGCTTTGCCAGGAGTGGTAGACACTAACGGTGTCCTTCAACAGTGCCAGGACAAATAACTTATTAGCAAGAGCACCAGTCACTTTAAAAAGATAGAATTTAGAGCAGAGTATATTAGAATATGATGTGGATGTCAGAAAACTTCAGCACAGGCTGGCTGACAAGACAACTGCCAATTTTGTGAAACAGTGGCTTAAAGCAAAAATCCCCAATATAGTATCATGTTTTATAAGTGTTTAGTTCATTTTGCTATAAAAAACCCTCTTAATGTTACTTAAAATGTTGCCAATGAATTATAGAAATGCCTCTGAATCTCGCAGAGCATGTGCAGAAAAAATCAGTGTGCACAGACCAATTACATAATCTGTGTGCACTAGGTCTGAGACTTGCTGTGATAAGCATAGAGTAATTGCAGGTGTGCTGGATGCACCACTTTGGATCTGTGAAGTTGGCAATTCTGATAAAGCATTCTGCAGTTTTGGTTGCAGAATTCTGATGTTTAGGCCAAAACAATCATGAAATGAAACACAAAATACATCCAGTAAGCTTGGTTTTAGTAAATTGCCTGTACTGCATTATTTGATGAGGCTTCACCAAGGGCAAATCTTGTCTGACCAACCTAGTGAGTGGCCTTGTATAATGGAGGGACTACATCAGTGGACAAGGGAAGAGCTATGGATATCATCTATCTGGACTTCTGTAAGGCTTTTGACACAGTCCCCCACAACATCCTTCTCTCTAAATTGGAGAGAGATGGATTTGATGGATGGACTATTTAGTGGATAAGGAATTGGCTGGACGGTTGCACACAGAGAGTAGTGGTCAATGGCTCAGTGTCCTGATGGAGATCAGTGACAAGTGGTGTCCCTCAGGGGTCCGTGTTGGGACCAGTACTGTTAAGTATCTTCATCAATGACATAGTGGAATCAAGTGCACCCTCAGCAAATTTGCAGATGACACCAAGCTGAGTGGTGTGGTTGACATGCCTGAGGGATGGGATGCCATTCAGAGGGACTGGGACAAACTGGAAAAGTGGGCCCATGTGAACCTCATGAGGTTCAACAAGGCCAAGTGCAAGGTCCTGCTCCTGGTTCAGGGCAACCCCTGGTATCAATACTGGCTGGGGGATGAAGGGATTGAGAGCAGCCCTGAAGAGAAGGACTTGGAGGTACTGGTGGATAAAAAGCTGGACATGAGCCAGCAATGTGCACTTGCAGCCCAGAAAACCTGGGCTGCATCAAAATAAGCATGGCCAGCAGGTTGAGGGAGGTGGTTCCCCCCCTCTGCTCCATGCTGGTGAGACCCCACCTGAAGTACTACATCGAGCTCTGGATAGATGGATCTCAGTACAAGACAGATATGGATCTGTTGGAGCAGGTCCAGAGGAGGGCCACAAAGATGATCACAGGGCTGGAGCACCCCTCCTACGAAGACTGAGAGAGTTGGACTTGTTCAGCCTGGAGAAGAGAAGGCTCCTGGGAGACTTTATTGCAGCCTTTCAGTACTTAAAGGGGGCTTAAAAAAAAGATGGGGACTTTTTAGTAGGGCCTGTAGCAATAGGACAAGGTATAATGGTTTTAAACTAAAAGAAGATATATTCAGATTAGATATAAGGAAGACATTTTTTACGACAAGGGTGGTAAAACACTGAAACAGGATGTCCAGAGAAGTTGTAGATGCCCCACCCTGGAAACATTCAAGGTTAGGTTGGACGGGGCTTTGAGCAACCTGATCTAGTGGAAGATGCCCCTGCTCATTGCAACCCAAATCATTCTATGATTCTATGATTATGGCACAACCTAGAATATGTGTCTTAATTCTTCACTATGTTCTACACTGTAGGATGCTGTATTCCTTTCATTTTGGAAGTAAATGGTTTAAATTTCATTAACTTATTTCATTTACAACTTAAAAACATTCCCTCCTTATCATTCTGTTGACATATTTTGAAGGCTGATACCATGTTTGAAACCAGGACACAGTTTGACAAACTGAAAGAAATTAAAATCAGTTTTTCTTTAAATAGCACAGCTGCCCAAAATAACATCTCTGATTAAAAAATATGACATTTATGCTTCACTGTGTCCTACTCATTAGCTTATGGTTTGAAAGTCACCAGCAGAATGTCATCATTGGTAGATTTTGCATCTGGATCTTTGATTTATTTGACAGACATACAACATGCAAATTATATAGGCATCATTGTCAGTGACTGTTTAGATATTGGTGTAGGGAAATATATAATATTTTTAATAGATCAGGGCTGTTATTTCCCCAGAACTGCTTTTTTTTTCCTGGTGATGCTACTTGCTTTGTGTTGATTCTGTGTGGTTTGAGTAAAGCACTCTATTAGTTTCCTTCCACAGAAATAAAGATTATTTGGGACGTTAAAAATTTCCTTTTTTTCACATTTACTAATATAGTAGTCATGATTCAGAGCTAGAGGAAACTGAGTTAGAGCTAAAAGTAAATAAAATCAGTAAACTACAAACAAAATAACAGAATGGAAGAAATTTTTAGCTCTTTAACTCAATAAACAAGTCAGTGAACTATAAAACCTACTTTTTATTATAATTTTTCCCTCTTCAATGTCTTGTGTATAAGCAATATGAAAAAAAAAAAAAGAAAAAAAGGAAAAAAAAGCTATCTATATGCATCTTTATAACATTATGTAGAAGTAAAATTTCCAGTTCTGGTGAGTTAGCATTGACTAACAGCCAAACTCCCACCCAGCTGCTCGCTCACTCCCCCTGCTCAGTGGGATGGGGGATAAAAATAGAAGGAACAGAAACAAGAAAGCTTGTGGGTCAAGATAAAGACAGGGAGATTGTTTACCAATTACTGTTGCAGACAAACCAGACTCAAATGGGGAAGATTAATTTATTGCTAATTAAAATAGATATTTAATTACTGATTTGAATAGTGGAAAAGGAAAACACAAACATTAAAACAACACCTTTCCTCCCCCTTTCCCAGGCTCAACTTCATTCCTTCGCTCCAGACTCCTCTGGAGTAGGGGGAGTATGGGGGAGGGGTTATAGTCAGTACAGGAGTGGAAAAACTCCTAGAAATAACTAGTGTCAGCTGTGAATCCTAGAGGAGAAACCAAGAATATTAAGCCAATGAAAATGTGAACAGATTTGACCCTCTTAGGGAAGATAGTGACACAGTCTCCTTCTCCCCACTCACACAGAGCAAGTATGTTGGTGTCAGCAGCACCTTTTACAGAAATCATATGAATAGGCAAGTGATGGATTTTCTTTACAGCTGTTCCTGAGAGTCAGCCAGCCTTGCCTCTGATGAGGATGCACTTTCACTATCCTTACTTCAATGGGCCCATGTCTGGAGTCTGTTTGCAAGACACTTTGTTCTTATAGTATACCTTTAAAAAGGGATGCCCATGTTTATGTTGCTCAATATAGTGTCTTTTGTACTAACCAACAATTTGCATGTTGTAATTAGGGTCATCTGTATAGCAGCCCAATTTACAAAATCTGGCTATTGTATTGTCCTTGTTCAGCATTGCAGACTGACACTGGACTACACTGAAAGCAGATAGATGGTAACTTTTGCTTTGGAACAAATGAAATAGCAGTATGATGAACAGTTTTTCACTACATAGTACCAGTTAATTTTGTGGCATGTACTATTGCATCTGGTGAAACATGGTAGTTTTTATTTTTTGATAAGTTACATGGCTCTTAATTTTGTTTTACTCTTTGTCCTTTTGTAACAGCGCTAGCCATAAGACTTTTGGGGGAGCTGAGTTAAAATTATGAACTTGAAATTTTTTAAAGGTCACCAAAGTGTTTATTCCTCATGTCAACAATTTGCATTAATACTAGAGCTGGAAAAGTGTTTGCTTTAGTTCCTGAGTAAGATTCTGAGCATCCTAGAATAATCCCATAATAATGTTTTGAAAATTATTAGAACTGTCACCATATTTAGAAAGATCTAGGAGCTGCAGAAACAGAACATAGAATCATAGAATGTTTTGGGTTGGAAGGGACCTTAGGGTTCATCTAGTTCCAACCCCCCCTTGCCATAGGCAAGGACACCTTCCACTAGACCAGGTTACTCAAAGCCACATCCAACCTGGCCTTGAACACTTCCAGGGATGGGGCATCCACAACTTCTCTGGGCAACCTGTTCCAGTCTCTCATCACCCTCACAGGAAAGAATTTCTTCCTAATATCTAATCTAAATCTACTCTTTTAATTTAAAGCCATTCCCCCTTGTCCTATCACTACAGGCGCTACTAAAAAGTCTGTCTCCATCTTTCTTACAAGCCCCCTTTAAGTATTGAAAGGCTGCTATAAAGTCTCCCAGGAGCCTTCTCTTCTCCAGGCTGAACAACCCCAACTCTCTCAGCCTGTCTTCATAGGAGAGGCCCTCTGATTATCTTCATGGCCCTCCTCTGGACTTGTTCCAAAAAGGTCCATGTCCTTTTTATGTTGAGGGCTTCAGAGCTGAATGCAGTACTCCAGGTGGGATCTCACAAGAGCAGAGCAGAGGGGAAGAATCACTTCCCTTGACCTGCTGGCCACACTTCTTTTGACGCAGCTCAGGATGAGATTGGCTTTCTGTGCTGTAAGCGCTCATTGTTAGGCTGTCTTAAGCTTTTCCTCCACCAGCACCCCCAAGTCCTTCTCCCCAGGACTGCTCTCAATCCATTCTCTGCCCAGCCTGCCTGTATTGATACTGAGGGTTGCCCCAATGCAGGACCTTGCACTTGGCCTTGTTGAACTTCATGAGGTTCTTACAGACCCACCTCTCAAGCCTATCAAGGTCCCTCTGGACAGCATTCCTTCCCTCCAGCATGTCAACTGCACCACTCAGCTTGGTACTGTCAGTAAACTTGCTGAGGATTCACTTAATCCCACTGTTCATGTTGCCGAGAAAGAAGTTGAACAGCACCAGTCCCAGTATGGACCCCTGAGGAATGCCACTCATCACGGTCTCCACTTGGACATTGAGCCATTGACCACAACTCTGAGTGCAATCATCCATCCAGTTCCTTATCCACTGAGTGGTCCATCTGTCAAATCCATTTCTCTCCAGTTTAGAGATGAGAATGCCATGTGGGACAGCGTCAAAAGCTTTGCACAAGTCCAGGTAGATGATGTCAGTCGCTCTTCCCTGATCTGTCAATGCTGTAACATCTTCTTATAAAGTTAGAAAATAAAACAGTGTGTTTAAGTCCAAAATGTCCTTATTTGGACTTTGTCCTGGTTTCAGCTGGGATGGAGTTAATTATGTTCTTAGGAGCTAGTACAGTGCTGTGTTTTGGCTTTGATGTGAGACTTCAGTTCCTCGGGCCTTGCTAGCAAAAAGGCTGGAGGGGCACAAGGAATTGGGAGAGAACACAGCCAGGTCAGCTGACCCAAACTAGCCAAAGAAGTATTCCATACCATGGGCCATCATGCCTGGCATCTGGGGGTTGGCTGGGGCGGGCAGGTCATTGCTCAGGGACTGGCTGGGCATCAGTTGGCAGGTGGTGAGCAGTTGCATTGTGCACCACGTGTTCCTTTCCCTGTGGATGTTATTCTTTCCCTTCCCCTTTTCATTATAACTGCTATTGTCATTGTTATTATTGTTCTTTCATTTTTATTCTATTTCAACTATTGTTCTTATCTCAACCCTCGAGTTTTATATTCCTTTCCAGCTCTCCTCTCAATCCCTCTGGGTGAGAGGGGAATGAGCGAGCAGCTGTGTGGTACTTAATTACCAGCCAAGGTTAAACCATGACAGACTTGAAAGACCTCTTCTTTGTGTAATTAGTAAACAGACTTCTGAATTGCATAAATCAAAGCTGTTCCTAATCCAGAGTACTCTGTATATGTGTGTTCATGTTCTTTACAGCCTTACACAGGTGACAGAGGTGATACAGCTTGGATAGGAATTTGCTATAGAAGACATTCCAGGAGGGTTTTCACTGCATTCTGTGAGGAACTTTCCTGTTAAAATACACTTATAAACTGCAGATTGCATTATTTATCTAAAGATATCCCTATATTCTTCAGTGATAAAATGACTGACTTCTCTGTGGTTGCTAGAGTCTTTGGGTAGAGAGGCCAGTAGCTAGTGCAAAAATTGGGTTTCTCTCCCTGTAATAATCTTTATATGTAATAACAGCAACTTTTTATCTTTCCCTTCAGGTCTGCTCATAGTCAGCCAAGGAGAAAGAAATGATTTATTGGAATATTTTGTATGTATCAACTAGTTGCCAAGAGAGTAAGGTTTAGCATAGTAGAGCTTGCCTTTTGTAGCATCAAATAAATGGAAGCAATGTACTACTTGCACTCTGCTTCAACAGTTTGTTCTAAGAATTCTCTCAATTATATTTTTTCTTGTTTCTTCTGGTAGTTCCAGAAGCCTATTTAGTATTAGAACACACAAAATCATAAGAGTACCAAATATATGTCAGAGTCCAATACTCTCTGACTAGGTTCCTTTATATATTCCACATGAGGAGGATTTAATGTTTTTAAAACCAAATTTACTTTTTTAAGATATTTGACATTACACAGGATCTTGATTCAGCAGAGTGATACAGCAATGTACTGAAATCACAACACAAGCACAATATAGCAATTGTAGTATACAGTTGGATCACAACACAGATGTGATCCCTATTACCAGTCTCTATGTGCTCACCATCATGACACCAAGCATTCCCAATTGCTGGGAAGGAATATATGGGCTAAAGCCAGCTCAAGTCCACTGCTCTTTTTAAAGTTAATTTTGCTAGTTGCTCAGTTTTTCTACTCTGTGATGGGCTGAGCCATGTATATATTTCCCCCATGCTGGTGTGGCTGGCTCAGGAAGACATTCACAATTTTTTAACTCAGGGAAGGCCTTTTACACAACCAGCTGATTCACTCAACTGATAGAGAGCAAGATGATCCATTTATCTAAAAGAAAGGCCACCCTCCAGTCCCCTTTTTGTTAAATTCAGATTTCTTTACAACAGTTATGTTTACTCCCTATATTGTTCACTTAGCTTCATGAGCTCATTGTCTGTGTCCATCTCCTCTGAGCCTTCTTCCATTGTAGGAGTTTGTTCATCGGTCAAAAGATGCCAAAGGAATGAATATATTTTAAAATTACATTGTAATTGGATATTGTAAACAAAATGTATCATCATATGTAGGATAATATAACCTTCATTAGAAAAAGGTTTCCATATGTTAGCTACATATAAATGGTGCTTACAATCCATTTAAAACTTGAATTATTTTGTGGGGATAAGGGGTAATTGTAAGACATTGGTAAGACATCTCACAGGTAAAGCAGGGTTATGTTTACTGCATAGTACTCTGATATTAATCTGCTATGTGAATGCTTTTAATTTATGATAAAATTGCCCTCAAGGTAAGTTAATTTCCATTCATTATGAGATACTTCAGGATAAAGCTGTGGAAATATCATAAAAGACTTGCCATACTGCAACTGCCTATTTACTAGGTCATGCCATGAATTAAAAGTAAATTTTATACTAGAAATTCCCACAAGTCTTCTATCTAATCATTACTTTTGGCATTTTTAAATAAAAATATTGTTTTGGGGAGAAAATGGATAGTGGCTTTACAAGTGCATTCTGGGAAGGTATTTCAGGTAAAGAAGGTAGATGAAAGGGGTTTTTTTGAGAAAATCAAGCTTCTTATTTGGCATTATTGCTGGTATAGAATATAAAAGGAAATACAAGCACTAAAAGAAGTAGAATGTTTTGGAGCATTAAAAAGTTTGAATAAGATATAAAAAAAGGAAGACAGTTGTACTGGGTCTGGCTGGGATGTAGTTAACTGCCTTCATAACAGCCTGTATGATGCTGTGTTTTGCATTTGTGGCTAAAACAATGTTGGTAACACAGCCATTTTGGCTACAGCTGAACAGTGCTCAGTGTCAAGGCTTTCTCTCTGCCCTCCCCCCAAAGACTTGCTTTAGCTATGCTAAGGGTGGGCCAGAGGTTAGTAGGGGGCATAGCCAGGACAGCTGACCCAAACTGACCAACGGGTTATTCCATGCTATATGATGTCGTGCCCAGCAATAAAAGCTCAGGGAAAGGAGGAAGAGGGGATGTTCATGGTTATGGTGTTTGTCTTCCCAAGCAACAACTACATGTGCTGAGGCCCAGCTTCCCAGGAAGTGGCTGGACATCTGCCTGCTGATGGGAAGTAGGGAATGAATTCCTCTTCTTGCTTTCCTTGCACAGGCAGCTTTTGCTTTCCTTATTAAATTGTCATTATCTTGATCCACGAGTCTTTTTGCCATCCTACTTCTTTCATTCCCTGGAAAAGAGGAGTGAGAGAGAGGCAAGGTGGGTGTTTGGCTGCTGGCTGGGGTCAACCCACCACAACAGTGAAGGGGTTAAGAGAAGATTGTTACCTTCTTTGAAATACTTTGAATTAAAAAGGAAAAAATAGGGAAAAATTAGAAAGTAGAAAAGTAAACATAGTGATGTGATTTGAAAGGTCATTTAAATTATATTGGTTTACTTCTGCACTGACCAGGTATTGTTTTCTTCATTTGCTTTCTTTGAGATGATAGCCTTATGTGATACAACCAATGAATCACTGTATTGCTTTAGAAGTGTGCAAGTCAGTCATGATATATGGTGCCTGATGGATTTCAAAAAGAAATGGCAGCAGTAAAATTCTTTCCTGTCTTAATCTGTTAAGACTGGTAAGAAGACTTTAATTTATGGGTGATAATTAAATAGCTCTAAAACACTGATGCAAATTTCTTATTGTTTATACCATATATTTAATACTGAAATAATTTTGGAAATCACAGCTGGACTTTCATACAATCATTTAGGTTGGAAAAGACCCTTAAGATCATCAAGTCCAACTATTAACCTAACACTGCCAAGTCCACCACTAAACCATGTCCCTAAGCACCACATCTACATGTCTTTTAAATAACTCCAGGGATGGTGACTCAACCACTTCCCTGGGCAGCCTCTTCCAGTGCTTGATAAACCTTTTGGTGAAGAAATTTTTCCTAATACCCAATCTAAACCTCCCCTGGCACAACTTGAGGCTGTTTCCTCTCATCCTATCACTTGTTACCTGGGAGAAGAGACCGACACTCACCTCACTACAATTCCTTTCAGGTAGTTCTAGGAGCAGTAAGGTCTCCCCTGAACCTCCTCTTCTCCAGACTAAACAACCCCAGTTCTCCCTCAGCTGCTCCTCATAAGACTTGTGCTCCAGACCCTTCACCAGCTTCATTGCCCTCCTTTGGATGCACTCCAGTATCTCAAAGTCTTTCTTGTAGTGAGGGGCCCAAAACAATATAGTACCCCAGGTGCATCCTCACCAATGCCGAGTACAGGGGGACGATCACTTCCCTAGTCCTGCTGGCCACACTATTTCTGACACAAGCTAGGGTGCTATTGGCCTTCTTGGCCACCTGGGCACACTGCCGGCTCATATTCAGCCAGCTGTCAACCAGCATCCCCAAGTACTTTTCTGTCAGGCAGCTTTCTAGCCACTCTTCCCCAAGCCTGTAATGATGTGTGGGGTTGTTGTGACCCTAGTGCAGGACCCGGCACTTCCCCATGTTTAACCTCATACAATTGGCCTCAGTTCATTGGTCCAGCCTGTCCAGACCCCTCTGCAGAGCCTTCCTGCCCTCAAGCAGATCAACACACCTCCCCCCTCCAACTTTCTGTCATCTGCAAACTTACTGAGGGTGCACTCAATCCCCTTGTCCAGATCTTCGATAAAGATATTAAACAGGACTGGCCCTGATGCTGAGCCCTGAGGAACACCACTTGTGACCAGCTGCCATCTGGATGTAACTCCATTCACTACCTCTCTTCGGGCCCAGCCATCTAGCTAGTTTTTTACCCAACAAAGCGTATGTCCATCCAAGCCATGAGCAGCCAGTTTCTCCAGGAGAATGCTGTGGGAAATGGTATCAAAGGCTTTACTAAAGTCCAGGTAGAAAACATCCACAGCCTTTCCCTCATCCACTATGCAGGTCACCTTGTCATAGGGGATCAGATTAGACAAGCAGGACTTGCATTTCATAAGCCCATGCTGACTGGGCCTGATCACCTGGTTGTCCTGTACGTGCCATGTGATGGCAAGTCAAGATCTGTTCCATAGCCTTCCCCAGCACACTTTAATATGTTACGGTGACCTGTTTTCTGAACTTGGCAATGCTAAACAGTAAAAATGGACTGGTTAACCCCACAGACTTGAACTGATTTATAACTGGCCCCAAAATTAGGGCATAAATAATAAAAAAATAATTTATTAATCAGAAATCATTACCCAATAAATGGTCTATATATTCTACAGAGCTGAATGAACCATGGAAAAATGTATGATATTGTTTGTTAACTGATGTACAAGCATGACAAATTTGCCTTGAATATTAATATGACCATCTCTAGTGCGAAGTTTAATTTGGATTCTAGGCAGTTTGATGGCACTAAAGCACTGTTTATATTTAAATAATTGCATGAATTTTCAGATAAAAATAAAAGCATTTGAATTTTTAGTGATTTTCCCTCCTCCTATTGTTGCAGATTGTCTTAAAGTTTTATTGAATCTTTCTATATTTTGTGTTTATTTGTGAAACAACTATAGGAACATCTTGATTTTAAGAAGCCAGCCTCTACATTAGTATTATGTTAACACTTATTAACCAATGATGTATGGGTTGTTGTGCGACTTGTCATTCGAGTCTGTATTACTTGAAGCCCTTATTCTCTAGACCATAACCAGAGCACCTGGTTTCTATTCTGTATAGGATGAGTTATTGGACAACTTGGCAAGGCAGATATCTAGCTGTCTAACTTGGCAACAAAACTTACTTTTCAGATGTCCCAAAGTGAACTACCTTCATTATGATACTAAAGAACACACTCACAGGTCAAGAAGACCCTTGCCCAGGTGAAGACCCTTCCCCTGCGCAAGCATAGTAACAGAAGAGGATGACACAGCAGTAATTTACTAACCAATCATTGTAACTTGTTGTGTATAAACGTAACAGTGAAATCTGCATAGTTGTGCTTGATTTGTGGAGATGCCACTGAGCACCCAGCACTGCGATAAAGAAGTGCCTGCTTATCTACTTTGTGTAGATGGGTTTTTTGCTCCCCAGCTAACACTATGTTTCCTGATAGCGTTCAGTTGAAAACAAGCATCATATCCCTTTTGAGAAAGATTGAATGACATCCCACTCATAAAATCATTTTAGACGTAATGTAACATTTATTAAATCAATGTACAGCTAACAGGTTCTGACTTCCCCTATTCCCAACATTTGTTGAAGAGTGGGCAAGTCAAAACCATACATTAGACTAGCTTGATGCAAAGGAACAAGAAAGGAACCATAACTCCCTCCATTGTCCTTAGTGAGAACCTATACAGGGATTTCATGGGAGACCTCAATGCTGTCATACATGGTGATTCACTATCACAGATTTTTGTTTTTCTTGTATAAGGGATCCGACTCTACTGCTGAACACACAGAGACTTAATGCTTAATACCCAGTTTTGCACTTGAATATTAGTTCCTGGATGTGGGTTTGGGGTTTGTTTTTTGTGATTGTATAGTCCTACCCCCTACCCTCTCATCTTCACTGTTAGTCACAAAGTTACTGTCCTTCATCCAAATACGGCATTTATAGCAAGATGCCTGAAAAATCCTCAAAATACAACATCCTTCTAAATTCTGAATTTTTCCTGTTACGAACTGGATTAAAGGTACACTGTTCAACTTGTATGTCACAGCATCACCTGGCCTCTACTCAGAAGCTACCACTAGATCAGGAGACATGGAGATGCAGCTCTATAAATAGCAGGCTGTAGCTGACAGGGAGTGAATGATAACTTAGAGAACAAATAGATTACTTTTTTCTTATTTCAAGGATATCATCTGGAGGGCAGGTGAAACATGCCTAATAACATGCCTTTGTATGTTGCTTTCACTAGGAAAATAATATATCCTAATTAACTGCCATGCAAGTACGAGTCCTTGGCACCTTCTAAAGTTCTGAGAATCTATGAAAAAGATTCTGCTCAGAAATCCATGGAATGTGGAAAGCCTGTGACTGGACTCTGAGTCAGGCTGGACTCTCCAACCAAATCAATATTCCTAGGAGCAGCTGTCCTCTTTTAACACCAGCCTACTGCATTCAAGTTTCCCTGGAGAAAGTCCATTACCGGAAAAAGGCCCAAATTATTTGTTCTGAAGACTTTTTTGATTCTGAACCTGAACTTTTATGAGTTTTGCTGTGCTGTGAAAAACTAAGGTAGCTGTAGTTTATGGTGATTTACTAGTTAATTTTTCTAAAACATGAAAGGCTTAAATTGAAAAAGGGATGAACAAGTACTATTTTAGCTAGATAATTGCAAAAAAAGAAAAAAGTTGATCAATTTTGCAACATTAATATCAGATACTGGATTTTATAACTCATCACCCTTTTGTATATTTTTATGGATAGCTGATGCAGAAGAGCCATTAGTTTTATTATATAATCATAAAACAGTCTAAATATCATCTAGTTCCAACCCCCTGCCATGGGCAGGGACACCTTCCACTAGACCAGGTTGCTCAAAGCCACATGCAACTTGGCCTTGAACACTTCCAGGGATGGGGCTTGTTTTATATCCTGATGTAGCACAGGTTTATATGCATGCACACATATTTTAATATTCACAAATACAAAACATTTGCTTTGCTTTTTTTTTTTAAATACAACACACCCACCCACCCCAGATCTCAAAGAATAATCCTGGTAATTTCCAACTTTTTATTAATGCTAACAATAAACCTAAAGGTAAAAAAAATAATCATAAGCAGTGGTTCTGGTCTAAGAATGCAATAATGCAATTTCAAGAAAACGTTGCACAAAAATGCTCCAAGTGCATGTCCCTTAAATGACACTGATGATAGAATTTAAATTCTACCACTAACACCTAGCATTAGAAACTTTAGTTATTAAAAAGGGTTGTGCTGTTATTAAAAAAAAATATTCTAATAATTGTCATTCAGCTATAAAGGAGTTCTAAGTATATGAACATAATGAGAGACCTTATTTTTTATAGTTCCCATTAGTTTCAACCAGGACTCGGGTACAAATTAACAGTGTTATTAATGGGCAAATACACCAAAAGATATTTCTGGATTGTCCGTAGTTGGCAGTTACAAAATTCAAAACGAAATCAAAATGCTTTTATTTCACACAAGAATTCACACATTCAGGAAGTCTGTTTGCATTATACAAAGAGTTAGATCAAATGTTTGGGTTGTTTATGGTAGTAATATATACCATAAAACCTACTGTAACAGTACCATGAGAATTTAGTGGTCTTCAGTACCTTTAACACCAACAGATATGAACAACATATGTTGGACTCCCGAGTCTCTGGCTGCTAGCCTAGTGAACATTGTCTTAGGTCAAATGACATTTTGATACCAAACAATTAGGATAGTCCATTCTATCAGAAGTTCAGCTGTGTGCAGTATGCAGAAACAAGATGCTATGGCAGTGCTTCATTTCTGGAATGTTGAGGAGCTGTATTAATATCTTGCAAAGCTCTACTTACCAAAATACAAATAGCAGAGAGTGATTTTCAACGTCTGGTAACATTAGAGTTCCAAGGAAACAGCAAGATGCACCTTATTGACCCCAGTTCAACAAACCAACCTTCAGATCCTAACTGCAAACCACTGTTTATCTGGCTTTTACAGTAATACCCCTTCCCCCGTTTCCTCCCACCCCTACGAAAACGTGCAATCCCTGCCCCCACCAGATGTACTGGAAAATACTAGACAACTTGAACAGAGGTCACCAGTTACAGTGATTTTTAAAGTGTCCTGGAAAGACATTCATATCCTTCAAGTTATTGATATTTTCTAAGTTTAAGAGATTATACTGTAGCTTCCCATCTGGAACCTAGCCCCAAGAAATCATAAATATAAACAAGAAAAAGGAACTGAAGGTGCTGAAACTTAGCTCTTGTGCTAATCAGTGGTGTAGCTCCAGAAAGTTTTTTTCACCCCTATGTAGTTGATACATAGGCATATGTACTTCTATAGTAATTTGATGCTTATGGCTATTATTTTATACAAAGACACATATTAAATGTTTAAGTCACAAACAATCTTATGGCTTACAGTTAAAACATTTAAAAGTACTTTTAAAAAAGTTTATTTTCCACAAGGAAGAACAATAGGAAAACTTACATTCTTTTCCAGTTTTCTTAAAGCAGTCTGTAAGAACATACTCAGCACCAAAAAAAAAAAACCCAACCACCACCAAAACCCCCAAGCAAAACAAAACAGCCATAGAATATAATCTAGAAAGCAAACATTTAATATTGCACTTCATTTCTCTAATGCTTGGGTTTTGCTTTTTTTCCTAATTCAGATCAAGATTCTATATAAAAAATTGGGCTACAACTATGAACCTGTAATGCTTTTGAAAAACTAACAAAAAATTTTAAATGGGAAGTCTTTATTTGATAAGGTTTTATATAGTTTTTCACTCTGATCACAGCCTGCGATGCAACGTCAATTACTACAACTTTGTTTAATTCTGCTTCACATACAGTTTTCCATTATACTGGGACAAGTACTTTAATGCTATGTATATCAGCAATTGTTCCCTTGACTGTTAAAACAACAGAGTTAAATCATCAAATGCCCTTTTATGGCAACAATCTTATCAAATTTTAAAATTTTGTATGGTTAGAGAGGGCAGAAGGAAGGGACATTCACAAAATTGGCCAGCATAAGACATCACCCAATTTCCAGTTTTTGGTTATCAAAGCCCAAACCTTTGAACTGAACCACTTAAAACATGACTCTCATTTCACCCTGTCATCATTTTTGAAACATGAAACATCTTTCATGTTCTCATAAAGGCCACTTATGGAAAAGCCTATTTTGTTATATTTATGAAGCCTTAAAAATAAGGCAGAACTTTGTAAGAACGAGCACATGCAGAACCACCAGCTTAACTTCCCCCCCTCCCTTCTGAGCTGTTTTATTGCACAAGCATATACACAATAGATTAAGTAGTCAACATCAGACATGTCTCTTTTACAATAGTTATGTGTTTGTGGTTTTTGTTTTCTGAAAGGAAAATTTACATTTACAAATCTCTAGCATAAAAGCACTGGCCCGATCTAATGGCTCCATCATTCTTTTCTTCTTTAGGGTACACTCACGGGGCGAGTGCTTTTCCTATATTATTTCTCACTTCCTAGATGAATGTATGTTTAAAGTTTTTGGGTTTTTTGTTTGTTTTAAAGCTCTCAGGAGTAGTCCAGGAGACAATCAGAGCAATTGTCAGCAAACACTGATACTCTGACCCAGTTTTATTATAGTTTTAGTCTTACTATTTTTTTTTTTTACACTCTGCTACTGACCTCCAAACCAAGAGGGGGGATGTCCCCAATTGGGGGATGTCCCAGAAGACTGGAAGAAAGCTAATGTCACCCCCATTTACAAGAAGGGCTTAAAGGAGGATCCAGGAAATTATAGGCCCATCAGTCTTACTTCTGTCCTTGGGAAAGTTATGGAACAAATCCTCCTGGGGGCTATCACAAGTCAAATGAAGCATGTGATTGGGAAAAGCCAGCATGGATTCACCAAGGGCAAATCATGCTTAGCAAACCTGATTGCTTACTATGACAAAGTAAGCTGCTCAGTTGATGTGGGGTGAGTGGTGGACACTGTCTAAATTGATTTATCCAAGGCTTTCAATAATTTCCCACAGCCTCCTCCTAGAGAAACTGATGCGTTGCAGTCTAGACAAATAGTCTGTGCAGCAGGTGGGGAACTAGTGACAGGCTGCACCCAGAGAGTGGTGGTAAATAACTCCTTTTCAACCTGTCACAAGTGGGGTCCCCCAGGGATTGATACTTATGTTTAATATCTTCATAAGCAATCCGGATGATGGGATCAAGCATACCCTTATGAAGTTTTCCCCACTCAGTTTGGTATCATTGGCAGGGGACACTTCAGAAGAGAGAGCCACTCTGGAGAAAGACCTGGATAGGCTGGAAGAATAGGCTAACAAGAACCTTATGAAATTCAACAAAGACAAGTGTAAGGTCTTGCATCTGGGAAAACATAATCCAGGAACACATCACAGGCTGGGATCTACCTATGGAAAGGGACCTAGGGGTCCTGATGGACAACAAGCTCAATATGAGTGCTGCTGCAGCAAAGAAAGGCAAGAGGATGCTGAGTTGCATCAACAAGGGCATCACCAGCAGAGATAAAGTCATCATTATCCCACTCCACTCAACACTTGTCAGGCCACACCTGAGATACTGTGTTGTTTTGGTCCCCACTATAAAAAAAAAAAAAAAAAAAGATGTTTTGGAGAGGGGTCAGAGGGGCCACAAAGATGATCAAAGGACTGGGAGGCCTACGATATGAGGAAGGCAAGAGAACTGAGTTTGTTCAGCCTTGAGAAGAGAAGACTTAGGGGAGACCTTATCACCATGTTTCAGTATTTAAAGGGTGGCTACAAAGAAGATTGAGACTCCCTTTTTACAAGGGGTCACATGGGAAAAAAAAAAGGTAATGGGTACAAGCTACTCATGGGGAGATTCCAATTGGACACAAGAGGAATATTTTTTTCACGAGAACAATCAGACATTGGAATAATGTCCCCTGGGAAGTAGTGGTTTTCATAACACTGGACACTTAAGGTTCAGCTGGACAGGGGGACAGGTGCCGGGCCATCTTGTCTAGACTGTGCTTTTGCTAAGAAAGGTTGGAGCAAATGATCCTAGAGGTCCCTTTCCAACCTGGTATTCTATGATAGAGTATCATAAACACTGAAGACAATACAAAGTGCACAAACTGAACTGTTGCTTAGTTGTCATAGATCAAACTTTTCTTGCAGTCTGAAATATACTTTCTACTGGAGACTCATTTTATATAGAATTTTTGGTGATTAGGTAACTACATGTTATTTATATAAAAACAAACCCAAACAAACCAACCTTCTCCTTCCCATCCCTACTAGTTAAGATATCTGTCTATGAATCCTGGACAGCATATGACTATCCCCTTTTAAAGTTCTTTTCACACTTTGCTGGTGTCTGCTGGTGCTGCTTTTACTTTGTATGTTTTGTGCATGTCCCTATTCAAAATCCCCCTCAAAGAACAAATCCAAAAGAAAATAACTCAACAGTGCAACACAACAAAACAAATATCATTCTAACAGTTTGGCAAGTGATGAGTTCACCTGAGATTAAGTGATCTTTAGACAGTCTGTAACAAAATGTTGCTTTGCAATAATAGCAGAAAGGCAACAAATTCTTAAAAGATTTAAGAAAGTATACAATCTTGACAAAGTCTCTTATTAGTTTCCTTCTGTTATCTCTTCCCCTACCCCTACATATCTGTTGCTTGTCTACTACAGTTGGCTGCAAAACATACAACAAGAAGGATTGGCTTGAAGGCATATCTGTAAATAAATCCACAATAGGATCCAGGCTGAAGAGGTGATGCATGATCAGTCTACTAGGACAATTCTGAGCATGTGCATATGCAGGTAAAGTCCAGGCTACATGAAATTTTAAAAACATCAGTGCATTTGTCAGTCTCCATTGCTTTTTTTTTTGTCAAAGCTTTCTTTTTTTCCTTGTTACACAGATCGCAAACAATTAAGGAGGGGGTAACAACAGTCCATCATAAATGAGAAAAAGCTGTAGTGACACTGAACTGCATAACATAAGCAATAAGCATGTGCAAATTTTCAAATCATAAGTAGCAGCCATTCCTGTCTTACAACATGGTTTCAGTGTTTTGAAATATGTGACTGTATGCTAGTAAGGCTGCTCCTAGTATGTGCCACTACTTAAGGGAGGGGGCCTCAGATTTTCAAGCACGTGGAGCAGTCCTATGACATGCTGTAGGTGTCAAAGCATGATCACAAGCATTGTTTGTTTTGTTTTTTCATTTATTTACCATACAGGCAAGAGCAATACCACTTCTTTTAAAAGCAAGCCTCCACTATGACACCTTTATCTTCAACACAGCAGGTGTGATTCAAAACCCAAGTCAAGTCAGCTTTTTATGGATTCCTTCAATGAGAGGGGCAAGATGGTCTCTCATCTGTGGGCTGATCTGGGTTTGGATCAATCTAACAAAGAACAAACAAAACCAAAAGACACCCCAAACCAAACAAATCGACAACCACCCAGTACATTTTAAAGTCAACTTCTAGAAATAAAAATAAAATTTTATAATTTTAAAACAATGATATATGGCATTCCCAGTCCAAAGGTTATTGAAATAATTGAAAAATCTTCTAGTCAAACAAGACTTTGGATAAAAGTTAATAGAAATATTAATATTAGATACAGTGGAAGAATTTAAAACTACAAGTTGATGATAATTTAAGGGTAAGCATGGTAACTAATATAAAACTTCAGAATTTTCTGCTTTACTAGCACAGAAGTCTTTTGAATTATATATACAAAAAGATGACTACATATTACTAGAAACATAATTTAAGAAAGTTAATTGATTTGAAAGAAGCAGATAAGTTTTTCTTGAAGAGGCAGATAGTTATCAATACAAAAAATGATTTACTTTGAAATTAAAAAGTAGTTAATACTCAAATATCCCGAGTTGTTTCAAAGAGTTCATGTGTTCTAAACCTTACCTCTTCTTCCTTTCTATAGGAGAAAGGAGGGGTAAAGCCTGCTAGCTTAGGTCTCAACAACTGGATGGTAAGAATAATTTAAGTGTACAGTGCACCTTTTAGACGACATTAAATCAGTTAATTTCATATAACCTTGTTTGTCTGGTTTTTTTTTTAAAAAAAAAAAAAGTCTTCTTTCTAAATCTCAAAGTACCTAAAATGAAAAGGACTCGGGAGCTGTGCTCTAGAGTTAAGCTGTAGCAGAGTCCTCAGGAAAGCATCCAGCACAGAAAACACACCCTTCTGCCTGCTCATTAGCACAGTAGCGTTTCAAGGAGGGGGGAGGGAAGGAAGAAGAATAATCATGCTACATAATGCTATTTTCTTGAAGTGAGTGAATTCAGACAAAATTTGGCCAGGGGATATTTTTCTTTTGTCCTATATCACTGCTTTTTCTTGAAAAACATAAACATGAGAAGCTTTGAAATTTGCATCTCGTTCATGATTATTCAATGGCTGCATTTTTAGTTCTGTAAAGGCCAAAAGTGTTGATGAAAACTTAAGTCAGAAATGAATACCAGTATGTTACTACTTCTGAAAGCCCTAAATCCACAGAATTTAAACACACATGCAGGCAAAACAGTTTAGTGGTTACTATAAAATGTTAGGAAGCAGTAGAGGTGAAAGAGTTGAAGCCTTATTTATTTTTAATACACAAGTTTAAAAAGTTACTAAAATGGTAAACATCCCTTTGAAAATTTCCAGAAATTATTAGACTAGGGAAGAATGCTGCCAAGGAAAATTACCTTCCAAGTCTGCAGCTCCAGGAAATGGCACGATAGAGAAGCCAAGGCACTTCACAGAGCACCTTTTAAGTTTAAGGTTGTAGAGCTCATGTTAAAAATAAAATAAAAATAGAAAAGGGTAACCCATGTTGTAAAACAGGCAAGGAAAACTCTTGATGCAATTCATCTGCATCTTAGAAACAAAAATCCTCCCCAAAACCAAACTTACTCTGTGTTCATCATTTTAACAGTTTCTTGTAATTTTAGGAAGGAGAAACAGCTTCCTAAACTTATTCCTCAAGACAAAGAAAAAAAAAAAACCAAAAAAAAAACCCACACACACACACACCCCCCAAGACCCAGAAACAATAGATGAGCCATCATATTCTGACAGATATACTTACTTCTGAATATAAAGGTGGAGGAAGAAAACGGAACTCCTGGATGTATGCAAATAACTGTCCTTGAAGTGCTCTCTCAAAATCAAAAGCAGCTATAGGTGCGTGGCTGGACTGTCCGTTTTCCTCTGTGACCACTTCTGCATAGCTTGGAGGTGCTAAAGGGAGAAGGTAGATGCAGCTCAAACAACAAATTCTTATGCATGTCAAAATATATAACATGATTAATATTAAACGTTAATCACTAAGATTCACCAGCATGTAGGTGATTTCTTAAAAAAATTGTTAAAGAGAGGGGGACTAGACCATTTTATTCTACTATTAAGCTTACATTCAAAACCAGACTGACCACTGTTTATTGTGGCTTAATAATCCCCTTAATTTAAAGCATAAAGAGAATTTCTGTAGAAGTACAAATGACAGAACATTGTAGTCCTCTGCACTCCAGAAGTCTCCAGATCTGGGATTTGCACTTAAAAAACCCAGAATATTAGATATGTGAAAACAGTAGGAAAGAAATACATAATTCTCTTTGGTCATAAGAGGTTTCCCATGGAAAAGAATTTTATATTTTCACAAAGCCTTGGCTACTAAGGCTGGTGAGAGACCCCAGAAACTGTTATCGTGGCTTGTAATGCCTTATAACCAAGGATGCGATTGGGACACTGGAGGTGGAAGTAATGAAGTTGTGCAAAGATACAATTGCCTCCTGTGCTTTCATTTCTGCCACCTTCCAAGGCAGATGGATTTCACTAGAGAGAAAAAGGCAGGGAAGGAAGAAACTCTGTTCTTCTACATAGGACAAACAGGTGGCAAGAAAACAAATCACAACACATTTCCTGTGGGCTTTATTATGAAAGCATGCAATTTGATTCTGTTGGCAAGACCACAATGAATAAAGCAGACAAAAATCAAAACAGTAGCAAATTGATTGGGATGTGCATTGTCAAGTTACCTTCTGGTCTTTCAGGCAGTGTCAGACCAAGCCAATTCATGTTCATGCTACCCTGGCTGCTCACACTTGATGTTCTGCTACCAAATGGATGCAGAGGAATGGTACCAATGACCAGTGGCAAGTTAAGGAATAAATCCATGGCTCCTGGAATATCAACATATACCTGAAGAAATATGAGTGTATGATTAAGATATGAAGTGTTGATAAAACCCCACAAATATTAGTCTAGAGTTGTCTTTCTATGGAAGTTTCCATGAGGAGTTTGTTTCTAATAGTCTCTTTTAGGGCCCATGCCCCTATGGAGACACGAGTTCTTCAAGTTAAGAGTCTTAACATAAGCCCTCACATGGAAATGCAGCCTATTCATTAAAACTTGCTTAGTTGACACACAACTGTTTTGAGAACTTATAAGATTTAAACTAAATTTACTTACCAAATCTCCTGTCAGGACACCAATACCAGAACACGTACTTCTTTCATAACTAAATTATCACAAAACACTGTGCTAGGAATTTGTTTGGAATGTTGGAAGCTACTCAGAGAGAGAAACAGACCACCCAACATACCATCAGTGAATACTCCACACGGATTATACTACAGTCAAGGATTGAAGGGGAAACGGGTGGAATTTTCAACTGTTTGCCATTCCAGGTTTCTGTTTTGCCAGATGACAAGGATTCCCCACAGAGGTTGGCAATAAGCTGTTTGACTTCCTTCATTTTCCCTCTGGCATAGAATGCTTGTGTTTGGTAAATGGTTGCCTTTGGCACCACCATACGGGAAGAGCAATTCTCAATTTCAGCAAATATCTCAATTGATTCACCTGAAACAAAAAAAAAAAAGACAACCCAAAACAACACAACCCAGAATTTCAAGTTCTCTTTACATTTACAAGGCAGCTTAAGCAAACTGTCACATTCTGTATACTGTTGTAACGCACCAGATGCTGCTATCACTGCTCTACCTGGAAAGACATCCACTGATGCTGATAGAAGCAAGATGAGCTGTTCTAAAGCTGAAAAAAACCCCACCACCACAACAAAAAAACACCAAAAACCCAGAGAAGCTACAAGCAAACAAAAAACCCAAAAAACAGTGCACACAAAAAACCCCAACCAAAACATACCAGTCTAATGGATAAGGTCCTTTAACAATCTAGATATAAGTAGCGCTATCTTAGTTAGCAAAGTATACAGAGAAGATTGCTAAATGCAGACTGAGGTAGAAAAATATCCTTAATGCTTTATTTATATAAAAAACAGTAAGCACAAACCCTAGCTTTAGAAGGGAATTAAAAACATATACTCTAATTACTTTATTACATACCTGGGGTATAGCCCTTTCTTTCAATTTTGGCACTTAAGGATACTGGGCCTGAGGTACAAAGCCAACAACATAGAGTCTTTTCTTTTGTACCTGCTTGGGGTGACTGCAAGAAGAGGAAATATTGTCCATTAAATTAGGTACTCCATGAATCTCTTCAGGTATTTAAATCAACACAGGAAAACAATTTTCATAATGTGCTTATTATTACATATTTTGATAAACAAAGCTACTTTCATAGGAAAAGTCTCAAGTAATTTAAACAGCATTATACAGATACAGTAATGGAATTAGGATGAACATGTATTAATACTGCTTTTTCTGCCTCTATACTACAGCCATATTTAAAACAAAAGTTTTTAATACTAAAAATAAATACTGTATAGCATAACACAAAAGGTTTCATTCATAACCTACACATCCCAACATACTATTGCAGAGCTTTTAATTTAACTAACAGTAAATTAGAATATCTTAGTGATGCCCATTAAGCTGTATTTCAGAAGCAAAATAATTAAGCTACAATACTGTAATTTTGACTCCTGCTATTTTCTCAGTTTCTGAATGATCCTGTTTCATCTATAGTTAAAACAAACAATTTATTTTACGCATCAGGATTCAGGGCTTGATCCAAAGCCCATTGAAGTCAAATGACAGACCTTTGATTTTAATTGAGTTTCTGCAAGGTCCCTTTGCAAGCCTGTTTTTTCACCCATACACACAAACTCATTTCAATCAACTTCTAATCCCCCCCAGATTATAATTTGAGGAAGGGATGAAATAAAGGATTTTTGGGCCAGATGAAATAAAGTCCTCATTAAAAGCAGTTGAGATATTGAAGTTGCTTTAATAAAATGAAATTTCAGGAAAGGATTATACAGAATTGTGATAATTTCTCCCCATCAGTAGAAAACTATCCATATGGAAATTATCAGTTATGCACTGCAGTCCATTTTTTTACTTTGCATTTTTAAATTAGCAGTCCCTCACTAAAACATTAAGAATTGCACTGCTCCTTCCATAGATTAGTCTATTTATAATTGAAGAGGAACAGTTCACCAAGTTTTCTTCCTTAATTAGATTCTACAATTTAGTAGTATCTATTTAGATTGAGGAATGCATTTTGTACCATGGAAATCAAGCAACTCCAAGTACAGGATAACTTAACTGCTAGTATTTTGAAGGCTAACAAGTTGCTAAACTGATATAATACTTAAAAGAAGAGCTGTAGTTAAACTAGCAAATAAATATTAGGTAAAATTACATGTTGATGTTGTTTCAGTTATTATACTTCATTATTTTTATGCCAGAAAGAGTTCTTACTGTCAGTTCTTACCAGTAATGAAGGAGTGTTGATATCTATATGTTCAAAGACTGTAAATTCCTTCTTTAGTTTTACTGGTAGAAGCCAAGGCCTACGCAATTCAGCTTTCACCCAATAGCGCACACTGCCATGTCTGCCTTCGAATGAGGTAGCAAGTGGTCTGTGCAAGACAAAGGTCAGAGTTGAGTAAAATTTTTCTCTTTCCAATAATGATACAGTTGATGTAGAACTGTATTTTAGTGCATCATAATAAATATAACTTATTTGCAAAGTTTCCATATCTCAGAAAAATGTAAGATTAAAGTTGGGAGAAAATATCATCTCCAATTCATCCAACAGTAGCTTTGTAGAAACTTTAAGACTCAATTAAAGAATTGTGCTAGAAAATGCCAGAAGAGTACACATTTCCTATAGCCTTAAGAGGCCATTTTCAAGTGTAGAATAAAGCATGCCTTTTAAGGTCAAATTAAGGCCATCAAGTAAAATTAGCATTAGTATCATCCAATTCTTGTTTTGGACATTGTATTCTGTAAGTAATTGTGTATTATTTAATTGGCTGGTATCTCAGTGGCTTATTTTAGTTATAACTGAGTGCTTTTATAGTTTGTGTAGTTTGTTTTGCCTTAAGTATGGTAGTTAAATACCTCAATTTAGAGTTCTGAATAGAGAGAGGCTATTTTGAGCATCTTCTCATTTTCCTTTACCCTGATGAGGCCATTTAATGTATTTATATATACATATAAAAATTATAAATACTATTCTTCTCTGAATGCTGAAAGACAAAGGAAGTCCTGGGGGGTGGGGGTGGTGTAGAAGAATGTGGAAAGGGACTTCAAACCTTTCAGAATTACCCTTTTTTTCCCCCTCCTCTCTTCCCCCCCCCCATCATCATAACATGAGGCATAACATGAGGGGTGTAAAATTTTTATATTCCAGTCATGTCCAGTTCACTATAACTTATCTTTTCCTAAGATTTTTTTGCCTTAAAACTCAAAGGAAGAGTTTTTATATTGCACTATCTTTGAAATGCATCATAATAAGAGATAAGTTATGGGCAAAGCTTCTCTCCCTAACTCCTATAGGGAATAATACTAGCTGTGCTAGTACTTTACTAGAATGATTCTTTCTGCTACAGGTTTAGCATCTCTATTTGCAGATCTGAAGTGTTTACTTCCCCCCCTTAATAACACAAATGAAAGGATTTTCTAATTGGTCTTAAATGCCTCATCCTGCCCCAGTATCCTTTAAGGCAAAATCAGTAAGGCCAATCAGGGTCTTGTTTTTTTCACTACTGCTTTGTATTTGGTTGTACTGGGTCTGGCTGGGATGCAGTTAACTTTCCTCATAACAGCCCATATAGTGCTGTGCTTTGCATTTGTGGCTAGAACAGTGTTGTTCACACACTAGTGTTTTGGCTGCTACTGAACAGTGCTTGCATATCATCAAGGCTGTCTCTCTAACATCCCATTCCCAAAGGCCAATAGGCTGGGTGTGGGAAAGAGGTTGGGAGGGGACATAGCCAGGACAGCTGACCCAAACTTACCAAGGGGACATTCCATGCCATATGACACCATGCTCCGCAATAAAAGCTGAAGGGGGTGAGGGGCTGACACAGACATTCATGGTTATGATGTTTGTCTTCTCAAGCAACCACTACACATACAGAGGCCCGGCTTCCTAGGAAGTGGCTGGACATCTGCCTGCTGATGGGAAGTAGTGAATGAATTTTTATTTTTGCTTTGCTTCTGTGTATGACTTCTGTTTTTCTTAGCTGCCTTTATCTCAACCCACAAGTTTATCCATCTTATTTTCTCTCCCTGTCCTGTTTATGAGGGGGAATGAGAGAACAACTGTGTGGAGGGCTGGCAGCCAGCCAAGGTCAACCCACCACATTGGTTTTGTTTTAAATAAATGTTAGAAATATTCTATGGATATATAATGGCAAGAAACAGTAAGGAGGAAGTGTCAAACTAGGGTTCTTCAGGCCTTTTATTACCAGCCTTCATTTTTTCAGTATTATCAAAGATAGCTTCATAGTTATTCCTTCAAGTCACTTGACAAGAACTTTAGCATTTCAATCAATGCTTTTGCTATTTTACTGGTTATCTATTTAATATCAAACATAATATTCCACATTCACATATACTGTTTTGTTCTTTCACATTTGAACATCCCTTCCAACTCAAGGGAATATTAGCATGATCCTTATCACTTCTTATAGATCAGAGGTCCTCAAACTTTTTAAACAGGGGGCCGGTGTGCGGATGAAGTGGCAGGCAGTCATCTGCGGCTGCTTGGTTTCCCTCCCCAACCCCCGGCAGGGGGTGGAGTTCTATAAATACCGGGGGCCAGATTGAGGACCCTGAGGGGCCATATCCAGCCCGTGGGCCGTAGTTTGAAGACCCCTGTTATAGATTATATTTTCATCTGAACCTTAAATTGACTTCTTAAAGTCTCCATATATATGGGTCTTCTTCAGTGTTCCAATATAATCTACTGTAAAGCCCTGTGGTATTTCCTGAAACTGATCCATAAAAGCATTTATCATCTACAGGTTCTGCTAAAGCCAGCCCCTCTAATAAGCAGATTGTTTATTAGCTGTAGTATTAGGTACTAGTCTAATATTCTGTCAACTTTTTTTAACCTTTGTGACTTCAGCACTTGGCTTTTACAGTAGAAGGCTCCTTCCTGCCTCCCTTTCATCTATTTCCAGATTCTCTCTGTTCTTTTGTATTTAATTTTCCTGCAACTTGTGTTTTAGCTAATTTCCACATTGGTAACTCCTCTATGTGTAAATCTTCCCTTCACTAGGTATATGTTGGACACCTCAAACTTTTTTTGTGCGTTTGTGTGTGAATTTATCTTAAGACTTCTGCTATCACTCTTGCTTCACCTTTGCTTTCTGAGACAAGTGGGATTAGGTATGGGAATGTTTCTTGCTTCATCCACCCATCCATTTCCTTATTTCCACCCTGGCTTTTTGCATAAAGGTCACCCTGAGTACATACATCCCATTTAAACTAGAAAAACTAAAACCTCTTCTTTTGTTCAAATGCGATGCTTGTGTTTTGTTCAAACAGATACTTGCCATATTTGTTTCAGAGTGAGCCTAAACAGTTAAGC
The DNA here is from genome assembly GCF_015220075.1 of Falco rusticolus. Classification (NCBI taxonomy): domain Eukaryota; kingdom Metazoa; phylum Chordata; class Aves; order Falconiformes; family Falconidae; genus Falco; species Falco rusticolus. Next base: position 3,971,951 of record NC_051209.1, read on the forward strand.
TGTTATCACTAGTTCTGACAGCCTGCATGGCTCCAGTAAAAATCTTGTTTCATTTAGAAGATACCTCGGCCACTCTGCAGGACTCAACACATATTCGCCTCCCTTCTCCTGTGAAGGGGTAAAATACTACAAGACATAACGAGTCAATAGACCTCAGTCAAAAGAGAGAGGAACCAACTGGGCAACAATGAGCTCCTGTTTGGTGAAAAACTCTTAACCAGTTTAATCTCATTAAATTGAGGAGCTTGCTTTTATGCCCTCTATTGCATGTCTGAGCACAACTCCTACTGCCATTGAAAATGTTTCCCCTCCATCCACAAGAACTTTTCTGAAGCAGGTATGTATTTTAGCCTTCTCTCACACAAGCTGTGTACTGCATGTAAGTACTTACATCTGTGGAAGCTCAAAGCTGAATGCATATTCATGCCTTCCTGAATGAATGGTGTTAAAGCCTTCTTCAGAATTGTCATCATCTAGGAGATAAAAACCCAATATGCTATTCTACCTGTGAACATTTTATACAGCACAATAGATTATATAGGTTTCTTTTCCAGAATAAGAGGGGGTTATAAGTTCTTTACAATACTAAGAACACAGCATCCCAAAAACCAAGTCTCTCCAGTCCATTTGCATTAACTGCTAGATGTATGGCTGCAGAATTTTTAAGGTTAGGCAAGATTCCCAGATTCACCTTATATAAAAGCTAAATTGTTTTAATTTATGATCTTGATTTAGAGTACTGACATAGTTGTAACTGCTGCCATTTCTAGGTCTGCCTGAGAGATCTGTAATGGAAACTGTTTTCCAATAGGATTTCTAGTTAAAACTTAAAATGAAAGAGAACTTTATAATACTAAGATAACTTAATACTATTAATTCAGCTTCCTTCTATCTCCTGCCTAGCAAGTGTCCAAACAAATTCAGGGCACAAAAGGTGGCAAAGCTGTCCAATTAATGTTGTTTAGAGTTAACGTATAAAAAAATCCAAAGTTTGCGATTCAAGCAAAATCGAGCTAAAGACCCAAACATTTCCTAAATTTCAACAAAAAAAGCTGGCCTTGGTTTATAGTCACAATTCCTTGTATTGCTTTAAATGCTCAAAAAAAATTGTTGTTTGTGCCAATGTAATTACTATGAAACCAGAAAAATGTCAATTCCATCAAATAGAAAGTTATTTAGAGAAAATAATTGAGCATCTCATGTACAAAAGCATTGGAGTAATAAAAACACACATAGTGGAATTATGCAAAAGACACTACCTATTGTTAATAGTCTGAAACATCATGAAGGAATGTTTGTACATTTTAAGGTATTTTTTTTTTTAGTTCCCATTGTCCTACAAAAACGCTGATGCTTTAATTTCTTTGGTGCACCAGAAATGCCGAAACAAACCTATGCAAAAATATAAGAACACTAGAATGCTATTTACACAAATGCATCCTCAGTACAATGTCATGAAATAAGAATCTTCAATACACTGAAAGAGCAAAACAATGTGTATAATGCTTGTTTTGTTAAAAAACACTTGGAGGTTTTTTAGTCTTTTTTTTTTAATTTAAATTATAATCTTTCTTGCACATAAGTTTTTTTTCATCCCTTCTTCACTTCCTTCCTGCCAGATCAGCAGTCCCATTGAGCCTGAGCAGCAGAACCGTGGTAAACAAGTACAGAGCTGTCAATCACAGACTAGACTGGAGCAGGAGAGGACTGGCCTAAAGCCTGAGCAGATCCCCTGCCAGCCACTCATATACATGTAGTATACATTACACCCCACCACATTTGCTCAGCAACTCTGCTCACAGCCTAGCCTGACTACCGCAGAGCTAAGGAGAGGGAGGAGCACTATCCATGCCTCACCATCTGGTTTCCTCATACCACAGGGCCATGGCTGCTGGCTTGCCCCAGCCTGCCCTGCGCCATGTGCAAGGCGACACCCCAGTCCTGCACTTCTCTTAGGAACATGTGCTGACCGTTACTGGAAGGCGATTATAGACGGTGCTGGCCAGGGGCTCGGGAGGGGAAAGACAACCAAGCGAGGGATGTGAGAGGCTGCAGGGCCACGTGTCCCAACAGCCACCCTTTGCTGGCCCAGTGGATGTGTGCGGCAGGAGCTTGAATGTTTCTGTCTGTCCTCAGAGATGGACTTTCCCAAGAAAGGCAGTGTGCCCTCTGAGCGGTCAAGGCCAACGTTGCCAGGCAGGCCCGGTTCCCAACAAGAAGTAACAAGGGTGACAGCACTCCCCCTTAGCAGTGCAGCGCCCCCAGCGTCCTACCAAGGCTGCGATCGGATCCATAACCGGGGGGAAAGGCAGGCAGCAAGGGAGAAAGCAGCAACTGCTGAATTGAAACTACCTTGCTGGGAAACCGGGGGGCGGGTTAACTTATATTCACCCCCACCGCGCATACTCTGCTAACTCCTCAGGCAAGAGGGGCCCGTAGCGCCCCCAACCCTGCACAGAGCAGACCAGAGTCCGTTCGCCCCGCCCCCAGCACACACCAGAGCACGGACAAGAGAACCTACTGCCTCAGCCTCGCTCTTCCCCCACGTCCCAGCCCCTATAATCAGCGGCTGGCATCGCTTTAGCAACACGCTAACAAACCCCAGCAGGCCAATGACAAGGCGGGGACAGAGAGTGGCCTGTCCGGACTATACTAGGGTACAAGGTGTTGAGTTAAACTCCACTCAATGGCGGCGAGCATTCCCAGTCCTGTCCCTGCAGCCGAGGGGCAGCTGTGTGCCAGGACAACTGTAAGTTTTTGTGCCACACATGCAGCTTCTGGTGTCGGAACATGTCAGATATGTCCCTTCCCCTGGTTCCCTTTCCAGCCAAAACCAAGCACTTACTATCGGGGTCAGCATTTGTATCGACAGTCCACATGGAAAGTCATCACCGCTGCTTAAGCATACATCCTGCTATGAACGACTTATGCATGTTTGCACGTTTCTGTCATCTGCAAACCAGGGACGAACAAACTTTCATATGAGAGAATTATTTATAAGGTGGTAGTATAAAGAACACTTGAGCTACAAAACCACTTCATGAGTGACCCGTGCTTGCTTGCATCATGATAACATAATTAAAATCAATAGCAACTCCACTCTGCTACAGTATTTACTTCAGAAGTGCTAAATAAAAGGCTCAATGCAATCTAGTTGAGCTTCTTTAAAAATTGCGTTTTACTGCTGAGGATCTCTGCAGTAAACATGCTGCATATTAAAAACAAACAAACAAAACACCCAAAACCACAAACCAACCAACCCAATATAACACATCAAAACACCCGACCCAAAGTATGTAATCAGTTTTAACATTTTCTTGTGCTAGGAATTAAGTCATTGCCACCACCTGACTTGTGCAACCAATCTGGTGAGAGGAGTACTCCCTCCCTTCTTCCCAGGACGCGTCCCAAACAGGATTGAACCGCTTCTAACAAAGGGTGGAAACTTCAGAAAAAAAGCTCAGAGTCCCTTATACTTTCACAACGTAATTATGCGAACAATAGATTATCAAACTTAAGATCCACAATCCTGTTCACAATGCAATACTCCATTTCCATACTCCAAATAAAGGAATTTGTAAGGCACTTTCCGTTTCTATAAGGACTTAGCAGACCAGGTTTTCATTGAATGCAGGTTCCAGAACTCCCCAGCGCAGAAGCGATGCTCGGATCGTAGAACCATGACCTCCTATTTGGCCTTTCAGACAGATTTTTACATTTGAGTCCCCCATAGAGGGGTTGAATAAAAGAAATGAAAGTAATTTACAAGTATACTAGTTTAGAACAAAGGAAGAGATGGAAAATTACAGGTGGGGTGACGATAGCGCGTCAAAGCCACAGGGAATCTTTTATATGCCAACAATGAATCAACCTTAAAAATCATCACATATCAGCCTGAAAGTTAGACCGGTATCTATTACGTATCAAGAAGTCTAATATTATGTTTTAATTACATTTATGATTCGATAGGATACTACCAAAAAAAAGTAATTTACTGCATATCTGGCTTTGATTTAACGGTTATTTTCCCCAGAGAAACAAATCCTGCTAATGTTACTAAGAAAAAAGCCACACTGCATATACAAAAAAACCCAACCTATATCAAAAAAATGCAAACCCTTATGAAAAGACTCTGTTAAAAGGCAAGTATTTTTAAGAAAGTTCTGACTGCAGGTACTTTGAAAATGCACCTCAACATGGTTTTAATAGCAAGCAAGCGTTCAAACCAAAAGTAAAACCTAAGAATGTAACCAGCATTTCCTCATCTTTAGAAATAGTGAGCTCTACGAGACTGCATATTAAAAAGGGACAAACCAAGACGATGCAAAGATGTGTCTTTTTCTGGAAAAACGTCTGCATGTAGTGAATGAATAGATGAAAAATCTTACCTCTTCCGTGCCCAAGTAGAACGTCCTTATGGTTAAAATACTCTACTTCTTCAGTGTAATTTTGCGTATAGGCAGTGTTAGATCCAGCATTTCTAGATTCAGTCCAACGTACTTTTGCATGTCCTCTTGCATGAATTTTAAGAGATTTTACTCTAATTTCCCCAGTAACTTCTAAACTGACCCTTCCTGAGACTGTGTCCCCACTAGAATAGACGGGGATATTGCTGTCATTAAGACAGTCAAAGCTTATTGTCAAACTCTTTACCTTCCCTAGCACCATATTTTAAAACAAAACGTATAAAAATATACTGCAAGAAAAAAAAAAAAAAAACCCAAACAATAAGGTCTCATACAAAACGTGATCCTCACTTTACGCTGAACAACGCCTCTGCCACGCAAAGAGCGTGACAATATCAACGTGCTCCCTACAAACGCTTCATCGAAATTACTAAGGCGGCAGCGGCCGTACAGCGCTGCAATCTCCTTACAAAGACAACTGCCCACATGCTGCCAGCTCACTTTAAGAACAGCTTTGTGAAAAACAACCCCGCCGCGCATGCGCGAGTCGAGTCGTGGCGGCTGTTTCCTCCGCTGCTTACGAGTATCTTCCCTGTCGTGCGCGGTTTTCTTGTTATTGCTTCCGTTCTGCGCAGAGAGTCGGAACACTCCCTGGCGGAGCCGGGGCTCCATTGCGAGCTTGCAGTGCGGTGTTGAGATAGGTACTGAAAAACTGAGAAAAAACCGCCTGTGGCGGGGGGGTGCGAGGGCTCCTTGTCCGGAGGACTTCGATGCCTTGCCTTGCCTTGCCTCGCCTCGCCTCGCTGCCCGGCACGGCCTGGGGGCCCTGGCTGGCTGGCTGGCCGGGAGGTATCTCGGAAGGAGCTGACAGCTGAAATCGAGCAGCGGGAAGTGAGTGTTGGGCCCCGGAGACTGGCCACAGACTGGCACTGGTTCTCCTTCTCAGCCACGGGTTGCCTGGCTAACAGCAAAAATAGCACTGATTCTGTCAGGAAAACGCTTGGCATGTTGCTCAGTTACAGATTTTGCCCAAAGCTTTTGTTCGTGAAGCAGCTAGTCCTGAGCAGGTTGTAGGCAGGGAGCTGGACCGAGGCTGGCAGGTGAGTGGGGCACGGCTGTCTTTGCCGGCCTGGCTCTTCCCCCCCCCCCCCCCCCCCCCCCAGCAGCACCCGCCGTATTCACTCAGGGGTAAGGGTACAAAACCACGGCGTTATGCAAAAGTAAACATTTAAACCTCTATCAAGGTGAAGTTTTCTACGTTAATCTTTTGAAATATAATTGTTCTACAATATCTTAGTTTGAGGTCTGTGTGGCAATGTATTTGGAAGAAAAGGGACATGTGGCCTATCAAAAGTCACTCTTGCTTTAGCAGCTTGATATGATTAAAAGCTTTGTCTGCTCAGCAAGGCCGCAAGGTTGTGTAGAGAAAGACACCGAAAACAAAGAAAACAGGATCTTTGGCAGTTAAGCAGGCAGAAAAACAGGAGCTGAGCTGGGAGCTGATAACTGCAGGAATGTCAACAATTTTAAAGATGGGACTATCCACTTGTATGCTTTTAACCAATTAGTATCTGTATAGCAGCATTTGAACAGTGTATGTAACCAATAGAATTAAGGTGTGATGTGTGTCCAAATATAAAAATTGTATATAAGTTTGCAGAAACTTAAGTAAAGCATCTTCAACTAGGATCATAATGATATGTCGTTGAGTCCATGATTTCACTCCTGCAGGTCTGGTTTGTTTGCTGCTGCTGCAGTTGGTTTTTACCCCCTGTGGTACCATTTCTTTTGTCCATTTCTTCCATTCATGGAATTCAGACAAGGAGGGTTACAATTCCTGTCCCTCCAGTCGTGGGTTCACTGTCACAATGTACCTGTCACTGTGGATCTGCACAGAATTTAAAGTGCATGGCAGTTTCCTTCCTGCAGGTCCTCAAAGATCTGCAAAGTTTAAAGACCCAAATCTTGCTAACCAAGCAGATATTCATATGGATTTTTTTGTATATGTGTTGATAAGGAAGGGGACCTTCTTACATAATTTGGATATGGCATTATGGTGTTTTCTCATTTATTTTTTTAATACAGATGATGTATTTTTGTATACTTGCTAGGTTTGCCCATTCCAGGCTCCTTGGAGATGGATAAAACATTTTTGGTTTGCTGGTGTAACACACACACGCACACCCCATATTATATATGATCTACAGACAGCGTAGCCCTAACTTGCCTTCCTCTCTCAGTAGAACTGCTGTCTCTTGCCAAGCCATTTTTGGGCACACAACTTCAGGATAACATGGCTGCTGTCATGATGTGGGATGTGTTCTGAGCATTTCATACTAGTAGGTTATTAGGAAGATCATTTCATTTGTGAGCCAACTTGTAGTATATTAGATTTGAGCATTTTGCAGACTGTTGGGATCCTGATCATGTGTCATACTGGGCAGCAGACAGCTCTTTCCAGTTTCTGGATTATAGTCTGGTAAAAAATGCAGTGAATGGTAACCCTACTTCTCAGACATATTGGATGTGTTGAAATCAGCACTGATAAATCTAAGTTTCACTGCAGCAGTGGCACAGCACCAATTCAGAGCAATTTCTGGGGCTGCAGACGTAGTTCAGACTTCTTGGATGTTTTTCTAAAGAGATAGAACTGAGTCCATTGAAATTTCTTGGAAGTTTGGATTTCTATGCAATGCGAAAATCCACAATCTTTGAAGCTCTCTAATTTGCATATATTGATATGTTGTTGTTCTGAGTTAGTTAAAAGATATCCTGAGTGATCAGATGTATTGATTTACATGAAAGTCACCCAGTTTTCGAGACTAGTTAGTAGTATAGGGACAACTTTTATCCAAGATAAGAAGTAACAGGTGTGTCATGTGTCCCGTCCCATCCCCCTCCCGCGCCCGTGAGTGCCATTGTTCCCTGGCAGTCATGCCCCCCTCTTCTGGTCACATGATCTGTTGCGATTGGGTGGCAGGACCAGTTGCTCCTTCCAGTTTACCCATAAGTACATCAGACCAGGAATTCCCTTCCCCCTACATACACAGAGGGCCATTATTTTATTTAATTTTTTTCAGATGCCATTTTATGGCAGGGAGCTGCCATTTTGTTAAACATCAAAACCCATGTGTTTTCTTACTGCTCTGTGATTGGCTGACATCCATTCCTTGAATCGTCAACCCCACGTGTTATCAGGCAGTCCTGTGATTGGCTGGAAGGACAAGCCACCCCTTTCTGTTTACAGAAGCATGTCAGAAAAGGAAGCCCCCTCTCACTCCCCGTGTGTTTTCGTTCTGGTTTGTGATTGGCTGAGGGCTGTTTTTGACACTGTCATAACTACGTGTTATCAGTTCTCCCTCTGGTTGGCTGCCTTTTTCCTTTGATCCAAGAAACGCTCATATATAAAAATGTATACTTTTATATACAATTGTATGTAATATAGAAATATATAGAAATATATAAAGGGGTGTACAAATATATATAAATATGTATTTTATTTATGTATACATAGATATGCTATTTTTATGTATCCTTATATATGTATATGTGTATATATAGATAGATTTATAAAGATATACCGTGATTGGCCGTTGCTGTCAGATGACCTGGTGTGTTGGGTCTGGCTGAGCCCCATAGCAGCCCTCATAGTGCTGTGCTTTGTATTGGTAGCTAGAAAGGTGGTGATAACATCCAGTGTTTTGGCTACTGCTGAGCAGTGCTTGCAGAGCATCAAGGCTGTCTCTCCAGCCTTCCCCCCCAACCACCACCAGTAGGCTGGGGGTGGGCAAGATCTTGGGAGGGGACATAGCCAGGACAGCTGGCCCAAAGTGACCAAAGGGATATTCCATACCACATGACATCTGCTCAGATATAAAAGCTAAGAGAAAGGAGGTGGAAGGGGAGTGTCATGGTTTAACCCCAGCCAGTAACCAAGCACTACGCAGCCGCTTGCTCACTGCCCCCCCACCCAGAGGGGTGAGGAGGAGAATCAGAAAGGACTGTAAAACTCGAGGGTTGAGATAAGAACAATTTAATAATGTAAACAAAATAACAACAATAATAATAACATTAAAAATAACAATAATAATAATAACAACAGTTATAATGGAAAGATGAGGAAAAGGATAAAATCCAAAGGAAAAGGGAGAAAGGAAAACAAGCGATGCACAGTACAACTGCTCACCACCTGCTGACCGATGCCCAGCCAGTCCCCAAGCAATGATCCCCCTCCCCCCCCCCCCCGCAAACCCTGCAAGTTTATATACCAAGCATGACGTCCCATGGTATGGAATACCTCTTTGGCTGGTTCAGGTCAGCTGTCCTGGCTGTGTCCCCTCCCAATTTCTTGTGCCCCTCCAGCCCGCTGGCTGGCAAGGCCCAAGAAACTGAAAAATCCTTGACTTAGTATAAACATTACCCAGCAACAACTAAAAACATCAGTGTCCTATCAACATTGTTCTTACACCAAATCCAACACACAGCACTGCACCAGCTACTAAGAAGAAAGTTAACTCCATCCTAGCCAAATCCAGGACAGGGGGGCATTCGTTGTTTATGATGTTTGTCTTCTGGAGCAACCACTACACATAGTGAAGCCCTGCTTCCTAGGAAGTGGCCAAACATTGCCTGCTGGTGGGAAGTAGAGAATAACATCTGTTGTTTTCCTTCACTTCTGTGTGTGTGACTTTTGCTATTGCTTCATTAAACTGCCTTTATCTTGACCCCCAAGTTTTTTTCCATCTTATTTTCTCCCCACCTGTTCTGCTGAGGAGGGGAGTGATAGAGTGGCTTGGTGAGCACCTGGAGTCCAGCCAACATCAACCCACCACACCCAGACATCAAGTGTCCCTGATAGTCTGTCAGAGCCATGGCATTGCTTATGATCCTGTGTTTGCCATCAGTGATCAAGAGAGTCGCCGCATGGGCGCATTGATGCTCATCTTTCTTACTGCCTCAGTAGAGTTTGGTTTATAATGTGTTGTCAGACTCCATTACTGTTTGGACCACACTAATTGGCATAGTCGGCAGGATGGAGTCTTTCCAACGCCTGCTGGAGACTTTAGGAAAGGAGCAAGGTTGGAGGTCTCCCTGACGGTTAGAGGATTGGGTCCAAGATATTGGATGAACTGTCAGGGATGAATTTGAACAGTGGCATGAGGCCAGCCATTGCAAGCAGGGTAAGGGCAAAGGTTCCTCAATTGGCCTCCTGAGTTATGCCCTAGATGCTGCCTGGGCTTGAATTACCGGAAGCATAGCACCCTTGAACGGGAGGAAGAAGCTAAGCAAGAAGAGAAGAGGGACGCAGCAGAATGGCGATCCAACTGCCTGGCCTCTCAAACCCACATATCGATACTGGAGCATAAGTAAGCCCCTTTGGCCCAGTGGCACCCAGTTCCCTCGAGGCCTGGCACGATCATCCTGTTACAACAGCCCAAATTAGGACTGCCATCTAGCAAGACAATGATAATGATGATAACTGGGACCAGGACATTTTTGGCCCCAGATCAGACCCTGACCCCCTTCTGACCCTGCAGAAGAAGACACACCTGCCCCTCCATATTCCCCTCCACTCTCTTTATATTGTGGTTACGCAAGTCGAGGCGGACTGAAAATAAACACTATGTCTGCGTGGCTGGGTTCCGACAAAATGGCCTTTATTGTTTATACAAACTATTTATATATCTTAGACAGCGCAGGTGTTAGACCCTGATAGGTTTTTGTGTCCTTCTTGCTTGCTATTTGCTGTTGCTGTAGGTGCCCATATGCTGCGGTTCTAAGTTCCGATTCTTCACATCCTGTTTACATACCTGACAATTTGTGGCTGTCTTAAAGGTACACGGCTAAGTCTTTGAAGTCAACTAACTTGTCTGCAGACTCGCTGCAGACCCCAACAATTCCCCCTTTTTGTTTTTTGAACAGCTAGTACCAGGTTTGTCATGTTCTGCAGGGCCCTTGCAAACATGATGGCAACCAAAGCAATAGCAAACAAACAATACTGCCAATTGAGTGAATGGATGCCAAAAAGGCTGACATTTTCTCAGATTTTGGTAACATGTTGCTGCAATGGGGCGCCTAAAATCCATGCAGCACATGCCATCAAAATCCTCACAGCCATGTTCTTGAGCCAACAACAAAAAACAATAGTTGCTCTGTTTTGTATGTAATAGTGGCAAATTTGACTCACATTCTTAACTGCCTAACAAACAAGGTATCAACATTCAAAGTGCAAACAATATTGACTTTTTTTGGGTTAACATTATACAGAGGTAATCAATTATCGAAAATAACAAGAATTTCAGTAAGATTCTTCATTCCCCGCCTACATTCACTTTTTTGCAACAATGTCTGCAAGTCAGTTTCAAGGAAGGGCACACCAAACAAGGACTGGTTCAGTAAGGAGGCCACACATTAGTTGTTGGATTGACTGCCAGCAGCAGCGCTCCCACGATCCAGCACGCTAAGCTCAGGCCGCACACAGCGAGCAGGTATCCATCGCAGACCTTCATCTGTAGAAACACAAGCATAACCTCTCCTCCAAGTTAACAATTCATGCGGTCCCGACTAATGCCCGGTACGAGGGTCTTTCATGCGTACTAAGACACCTTCATGCTTTTGCTGCTTGTCACCAATTGACATAAAATGTCGCACAATGGGAGGCACCGCATGGTCGACAGAGATTTTCAAAAAGTTCAAAACATAGCATGCTTTCTCTAATCATGCCTCTGGGATCATTCCCCTTTTTTTTTCTTTTTTTTTAAGTTAGTGCCACTTTATTAATAGACTCACACCAATTTGTACCCCCAGCTAAAAATAAACACGCTACGCAGGCTTTGTTATGTAAAAGGTGATAGGTTAAAACTACTCGTTCACATGCTTCCATCTCATCCTATTTTCTACTCATACTCCCTTAAAGTTATTTAACTCTTTACTGCAGGATCTCAGCTGCACATCATTCAAAGCAAGGCCAAAACTGCACATTATCAATGTCAAAACAACCCACTGTCTCTGTTCCATACAATTCTACAATTCCTTTTTTTTTTTTTTAACAGCAAAATACATTTCAACCACTGTAATACAGTAAATTATAGACAGGTTTTCTGCGTGACAGAACACAGTCACCCTGTACTGCAAAACAGTTTTTTGCAAGTCCTGTACTACTTTCCAAGCAAATGGTGTATGAACGTGAGGATTACCAGCAGCCAGCATCTCCCAGTACAATAGGATATGCATGCGGTGCATCGGTGGAAGGAGTAGGAAGATCAAGGAGTGGTCCGCCTATCAGTTCTGCTAAATCCCAGTTCCCGTCTCTTAATGCCCCATCTCTTACAGCTTGCCAAAATCGGCGAGGGTCGCGCATCAGATTTTTACCACCTCCAACTTCTTCATTGCTGGGACTGATAACGTTGTCGTAGCTGGACCCAAATCCGGGTTTTTGGCATTTCCATCCTGCGCAGGCAGGGTCGGAGCCGAGGGGGCGGGCGGGGGGGCCAGAGCCGAGGGGGGAAGGCGTGTGGGCTGGCACAAATGTTGGGGGGAGTCAGGGGGGCTGGGATCGGTCCACCGAGGCTTCTGCTTGTCGTATAAGTCGATGCAGTTGGAGAGATTTAGGGGATTCAGGGCATTGGGGAGTGGCGCCTGGTAAGGGACACAGACTCTCCCCCTCTCCCACCCCCTCATCCTCTTGTCTGTATTCCGGAGGGGGATACAGGGTAGGTTTGAACGATGTACCCTCATTCGCATTTTGCTGACTTTTTAAGCCCCCACTTGCTTCTTGCGGACTTTGCAAGCCCCCACTCGCATGTCGCTGACTTTTTAAGCTCCCACTCGTGTCTTGCGGACTCTGCAAGCCCCCAGTCGCATTTTGCTGATTTTGCAAGCCCCCATTTGCGTCTTGCGGATTCTTGAAGCCCCCTACAACATGTCTAAGCAGTCCCCATGTAGGCAAAAACCCGGATGGCTCTTTGTCCCCTTTTTCCAGAGCTTCTGACAGTGTTGATCCTAAATTGTCCCAGGTCCACACACTAAGAGCAGTCGCAGGGGACACTTCCACTCCATGTGTTTTGGCCCACAATAACATTTTATTTATATATTATATATATATATTATTTTAACCGAAGCCCATCTAACGTAATTCCACGCTTCTTTAATACTAATTGCCACATAGATAGCACCATGGTATCTTCTTTAGATAACTTACTCCCCATGTTGTCCCTGGTGGCTCACCTTACCGGTGTCATGTTCTCCCGGGATCTTGCAGCCGCTCGCTGCGCTACTCCACCAGGCTCCGCCTCCCCAGCAACCCGCTGGTCACAGTCTCAGGATCTGCTCCTGACACCCCTTACCAGGGTTAGATCGGCACAGTCTCAGGGTCTCTTTTTGATACCCTTTACTGGGATCATATAGGCATGTCGGGGTCACCAAATGTGGTGACGCAAGTCGAGGTGGACTGAAAAGAAACACTGTCTGCATAGCTGGGTTCGGACAAAATGGCCCCTTTATTGTTTATACAAAATATTTATATATCTTAGACAGCACAGGTGTTAGACCCTGATAGGTTTTTGTGTCCTTCTTCTTGCTTGCTATTTGCTGTTGCTGTAGGTGCCCGTATGCTGCGGTTCTAAGTTCTGATTCTTCACATCCTGTTTACATACCTGACAATTTGTGGCTGTCTTAAAGGTATACGGCTAAGTCTTTGAAGTCAACTAACTTGTCTGCAGACCCGCTGCAGACCCCAACATTATATCTTGTTGTATTTGGTTTACGTGGCAAGGTTTTGGTAGTGGGGGTTCTCCAGTGGTGGCTTCTGCGGGAAGACACCAGAAGCTGCCCCCATGTCAGACAGAGCCAGTTTCAGCTGGCTCCAAGACGGACCCACCGCTGGACAAAGCTGAGCCAATCAGTGACATTGGTAGCACCTCTGTGATAACATATTTAAGAAAGGATAAAGAAATGCTGTGCAGCAGCTGTGAGAGAGAGAAGTGAGAATATGTGAGAGAAACAATTATGTACATGTCTATACCACCACTTCTGTTAAAAGATATTTACTATGCTCCTGAGGAGGTGGGAAGCTTTGGGTGTATAAATCCCTTTTGAAGGTGCTAAAAGGAGAATCGCTGTTCTGAACAGATGCCAAGCAGCATACAACTTAAACCAAGGGGCAAGAAAGCACTTTAAAGGAAACAGGATGACTGTGGCAGAGGTAGATGCACAATGGCAGGCATGCTTACTAGGATATGCAACAGTTTTCCAGAAACAGTGATGGTGTTAAGTCCTACTTAACGGTGATAGATATATTATCCAAGCATGCCTGGGATACTGGTCTAAAAGGCAAAACAGATTCTGAAATAGCTGGGGCTTTTGAAACAATTTTTAGTGGGGGGCAGAAGCCTCAGAAATTGCAGAATGACCAGGGAAAAGAATCTTTAAACCAGCCTTTAAACAAGCTGTTAAAGCAGTGCAATGTTCACTTTTGTTACTCATAATGAAGAAAAAGCCTGTCATAGAGTGTTTTAGCAGGATGCTCAAAAACAAGTTGTGGAGGTATTTTGCAGCACACAACAATTTTCGCTACGTTGATGTGTTGTTGGAGTTTATAAAGAGCTATAACCATAGCTTCCACAGAACTATCAGAGCCAGGCCTGTGGACATGAACCCTTTAAACTCTGCGAGGGTTTCTGAAAACCACATATGTGGCTGTGTTTAAAATTAAAGAACTTGTGCCTCTGCTGAAAAAGGGAGACCACATCAAGGTGTCTAGAACAAAAGAGAGATCTGAGAAAGGTTATGAGAAGACTTTCACAGATGGAATTTTCATAGTAGCTGAAATTGTGAGAAGGGGACAGATACCGGTATACCACTTAATAGACTATGGTCATGAAGCAACTGAGGGGACATTTTACCCTGAAGAACTTCAAAAAGCAAATCTCGATGAGGACAGAATCTACAAAATTGAGAAGACAGTTGCTGCAAAAGGTAGAGGAAGAAGGAACATTGCTGGTGAAGTGGGGTTTCTAGCCCCAGAAATTTAGCAACTGGATAGAAGCCTTCCAAGTTCAGGACATCTTGGGGGGGGAGGGGGGGGGGGGAAGAAGGATGGCAGTTTCTACATCATGCTACTCAGCAATGCCAGCACCAGAATCTTCCCACAAAACACCAGCTTGAACTTTACTGTACAGCTGGTGACATCCCTGGACTTCTCAAGGAAGTGGGAAGTGGGGCTGGAAGAAATACAGTACCCGCACAGCTGGAATAACATCAATGAGTAATAATAATGAATAACACTAGTTTTGAAACAGCACTGCAGGGTAAGACATGGTAGTATACTTTGGGGAAAGGCTATTATCTGTCCCTTTCCACGTTGATGGAACGTATGAACCATCTTATTAACCCCCAGAACAAAGCTTCAGCCATTGACTCTCCAGCAGTGGGACTGGTCAATGACCCTGTCATAAGGAAAACAAAGCTCAAAATGGGTGAAAGGCCTTACGCTTTCTCTGTTACTGGGGATCTAGCACATATTTTGGGGGCTTCTCTGGATGTTGCTGCTAAGAAATTTCCCTTTGTGGTACACATTACTGGTGGGTTTAACTCACTCTACTTCTACACGGATCTTGTAGAGCACCAGCTTGTCAGAGACTTCTTCCATTATTCTGCTGCATTCTGTCTGGCGGTAATAACAACGAGGACGTTACGGTGACGTATGATAAGTTGTACTATGTGCCAGTAAACTGCCAGCACATCAACACAATCAGCACTGAAATAAAGAACAAGCATGTTATAGTAAAATTGAAATAAATTGAGTCCAAATAAATTCACTAAATATTTATTAAGGCAGGAAAGCAAAAACAGCGCGCTGGGCGGCCGGGGAGTCGCAGCTCCACCCAAGGCTCGCAAATTCAGGCAAGCTAAACGGCTTCTTTTATCTTCATGGAGGTTGGTTTCGATATCTTCGGTACACCCCTCGACTTCTTCCATTATCATGGTTTCTTGCTTAAGGTAGTTTTGATAAAATGTCGGTTACAAAACTAGTTCACGCAATCTTTCTCCACACAGCCGTTTGGTATAAAGGTTTAAACAAAGATACAAATTGCCATAGCAACATAGCATTGGGGTTTAACATTTGTCTTTAAGATAATGTAGGACGCTCCCATGTCTGGTGAAACAAGATCGTTCCTTTTGCTTAACCCATTAGATCAGCAAATTACCCTTAGTTACTTATTACAATTCCCCCCTTCTTTTATTTATGATTTGCTGATCAAACCTAGACAATACCTCACAAGCTGCATTTAATTCAGGATTTTCATTTGGTATGATTTTCATCTCTAGTTCTGATTGCTTCATCACTATTAGCTGCACTTTTTCCAACCTGTTTTTCACAAAAATTACAAATTTATTAATGATACAGGGTCCGAAAGTCAGAGCCAATAACAACATTATCAGGGGTCCCGCCAAAGTAGAAATTAAAGTAGTCAGCCAGGGTGACTGATTAAACCAAGATTCATACCAGGAGGATTGAGCCTCTCATTCTCTTTTTCTTTTCTCTAATCCCTCTCTTAGCTTTGCTAACGAATCTCTTACTGCCCCAGTATGATCAGCATAGAAGCAACATTCCTCACCGAGGGCAGCACATAATCCTCCTTGTTGCAAGAACAAAAGATCCAATCCTCTTCGATTCTGTAAAACTACTTCTGATAATGAGGTCAATGATTTCTCTAAATAAGAAATAGATTTTTCTACTTGGGCCAAATCTTCATCTACTGCAACTCTTAGAGATGTTAGACTCTGCTGTTGTTGCACCAAGGAGGTTATGGCAGTGGCGGTCCCAGCGACCCCTAAACCAAGTAGAGTAGTTATAGTAATTGCAGATATTGGCTCTCTTTTGTTGATTTTATGTCTTAAATTGCTCCAATGTAAATACATAGTCTCTTCCTCATGTAAGAGGATTCTAGGTACCACAGTAACCTGTACACAAAATTCTGAAGCATTTCTTTTGAAAACAGCAGTAGACAAACACGGTGTTAATCCAGTTATGGAGCAAATCCACCATGTCCCAGAACTAGGCAGAACCCATTTAACATCAGATACAAAGTTTCGAGTCTGGTTGGTACATAGAGATTTTCTTCTATTTGTTACCTTTCCTATACACCAACCGCTCCCTCTGACTTGTTGGAGGGTAATCCCTGTTTTCCGTTCTTTCCAATTACATCTGGAGGGACTATCCTCGGTAGAGGTATTAAAAGGAGATGGTACAGCTATCCCCTTATAAAAAGGGGGCTTTATGTCATAACATAACCAACAGGAAATGGTAAAATTCGGATTTGTTGCATTTAAAGCTTGATAGGCTGCCTGCATCACAGCCCATAAGGGTTCATCATTTCTGGGTGTTTCCTCTACTTTATTTGTAGAGGTTAGGTATGTCCCTGGGGTGACTGAGGCTGTGGAGTTTTCTACCTTTGGCTTTTTCTTTTTCCCTTTTTGCTTTGTGATGACTCAATTGGTCCTTACTGTTTGTGGCATTTTAACTTCACATTTTTGAATGAGTATTAGTCCTCCTCTGTCAACTCCAGATTCCCAATATCTTAATCCCCAGGTTCATCCTAATAACCATCCAGGGTCATTGGGTTAGTGGACAGTCAAATATATATTGTGACAATTACTGCGGCCTACGGATCCCCCCAAGGAATCGTGTCTGGGTGGTTCCCCACACCCCTCGGGGCCCCAATTTGAGCTCAAAAATGTGTCTTGATTAGTCGGGGTCCATGATGAAGCGATTGTCTCACAATCCCAATATGCACAATAATAATGATTTGGATAGTTGCAATAAGTTTTTCCTGGGTTAGAATTTGGACATAGGTAATAGCCTTTTTGGTTTAGGCAAGGTTGTATAGGAACTAGTTCACAGAGGGATGTCAGAAATCTCGGAGGTCCTGCTGTAATATTAAATTTAAGTACAGCTGGAACTTCCCAGCGGGAAAGTGTCCAATTAAAAGGTTGATGTTCATTTCCTGAGGTCGTGAAAATCAATATCATTAATAGGATACCAGCTTTCATTTTTCCCCACTTGATCAATACCTCTCTGCCTTCCTTGTCTACTCTTTTGCAGAGAGCAACGGGATATCAATATCTTCTCGGCAGCAGCAGGTAGTCTTCAGGGGAATTTGCTGTTATCCTGTCAATAATTTCCAAGATCTAAGGAGCTAGTTATCTCTCAATTATATTTCCACCTGTTTGGTTGTTGTGCCCGTTTCCAGGTAAATCTTATAGTACACTGTCCTAAAACTTTATACCAGTCTGTTTCATATACTTCCCAAAGTTCAGGTATTGACAGTTCCCATCCACAAAATAATTTACAAATTTCTGCTCGAGCCCGTTGTTCCCTGGTAGGTGTCAAATTATTGCGACATTTCATACAATAAGGTTGTCTCTTAGATGAAACACAAGACCACTTTCTATCACAATTTAAATATTGGCAAACAACCCAGCATAAGTGTCCGGAAGTAGGGTGTTTTAAACAGGGTATTCCACGGATGTCTCCTATACCGGGTGATTCGGGTATATCTGTCTCTGTCTCACAGCAAAAGGGAAAAACCTGAGGAGTTCCTGTCAGTTTATATAATCCAGTCCCCCCCATTTGGTCAGGTATTCGTTCTTCACTCCAAGGTGCAAAATATACCTTTCGTAGGGTAATTCCAGGTGGTATTTGGAACCATTGATATAAACTATTTCTTACTTTCCTTCTGGAGTGGTTCATTTACCGGCCTCGTTTTTCCTTATCTTCATTCGGAGGTCCCCTGGTTCCAATGTTACAGTCCACGTCTCTGGGAAGATAGGTCCCTTAATTCTGCTGGCATGAGTCCACCCTTTTTCTGCTGTCCGTACAGCTGTATCTGTGGTAAGTAAAACAACAAAGGGTCCTTCCCAACGGGGTGTTAGGGAGGTTTCTTTCCAGGTTTTGATTATTGCCTGGTCTCCAGGCTGAATTCGGTGTATGGAAATGTCCAAGGGAGTTTTTTGTACTACCAAACCCTTCTTTCTTAATTCCTGTCTCCTTTTTGTGAGTTCCAAAATATATTCTGTTAAAATTTTATCCTCGACCTTCGGGTGCTATATTAATAATCCAAAGTCATAAGGCATCCCATACAACATTTCAAAGGGGGATATACCAGTATCTGTCCTAGGTTGTGTCCTAATGTAGAGCAAGGCCAGCGGTAGACATTTAACCCAGTTCATTTTTGTTTCCACCATAAGTTTGGTTAGGTGTTTCTTTATTTCCCCATTCATTCTTTCTACTTTCCTGGAACTTTGTGGGCGCCAGGGAGTATGGTATTCCCATTTTGTACCAAGCAATTCAGTTGTCTCTTCAATCATTTTGGATGTAAAATGTGGGCCTCAGTCCGAATCAATTACTGTAATAGTTCCATACCTCGGAATAATTACTTCTAGGAGAATTTTAATAACTGTCTTTGCAGTAGCCCTTACCACTGGAAAGGCTTCTAGAAAGTGCGTGAGGTGATCAACCAAGACTAATAAATACTGATATATCCCCACCTTTGGCAATTCAGTAAAATCCACTTGTATTTTCTCGAAGGGTCTTTTAGCCAATTCACAACCCCCTTGAACCTTTTCCCTAAATTGTCATTTATTCACTTTGTGACAGGTTAAACATCCCTCTAATACTCTTTTAGCTAGACCATATATTCCGACACAGGCATAATTTGTTTCAAACTGATACACTAAAGCCTGAGCTCCCCAATGGGTTTTGTGATGTATTTTATTTAGTATTCCCCTAGGTAGTCCCTTTGGAAGAATTTCCCTGCCGTCTGGTAACAGCCATTTATCACCATCTCTTTTCGCACCAATTTGTTTCAGCTTATCTAATTCTTGGAGAGTGAAAGTCTTATCTAATCTTAGCCTTTCAGGTTCCTCTCTCAAGGTCTGAACCATTAATAATGCAGCCCATTTTGCCTCTCCGTCAGCTAGATTGTTTCCTCTTACAGTATGGGTTAGTCCCTTCTGATGTCCTTTTACATGGACTATGGCTATCTTTAGTGGATCTCTTAATGCCTTTAAAACTTCTAGGATTAGTTTTTCATGTACTAATCCTTTTCCCTGGGTGTTAATTAAGGCTCTATCTTTCCAAATTTTTCCAAAAGTATGTACCACCCCAAAGGCATACTTTGAATCTGTATAAATAGTTCCAATTTTATTTCCTAAGAGTTTTAATGCTCTTAACATAGCATATAACTCACACGCTTGTGTGGACCAAGCTTTACTTAATGGTCCTGATTCTTTTATCTTAAAAGTATACCCATCCACAATAGCATATCCTGATTTTCGTTGTCCTTCAACCACTCGTGAGGAGCCGTCCACAAATAATTTTTCTCCTTCATCTAATTCACCTTCTTCTAAGTCCTCCCTTATTTTAGTCTGCAAATTTATTAGTTGGAGGCAGTCATGTGTCAAATTTTCTTTAGGTTCTCCGTATAAAAATTGGGCAGGATTCTGAATAGAGGTGGTCTCCATTTCTAACCTAGGGGAGTTAATCAAAATTCCCTCATATTTGAGTAATCGACTGTCTGTAATCCACTTATCAGCTCATTGTTGTAACACTCCTCGAATGTTATGAGAGGTGTATACTTTTAGTTCACCTCCCAGGGTGACTTTTCCCACTTATTCTACCAATAATGCAGTGGCCAGTACTGCTTGTAAACAAGTGGGCCACCTGCGGCTTACAGGATCTGGTATTTTAGAATAATATCCCACAGGCTTTCTCTGTCCTGCCCATCCTTGGGTCAGAACCCCATAAGCTGTCCCGTTATCCACACTGATAAAAAGTTGAAAGGGTTTACGGATATTGGGTAAACTGAGGACAGGTGCTTCTACCAGATCTCCCTTTATATGTTCCCAACAATTCTCATCTTCAGGGGACCATTTTACCAACCCGTTTTTAGTTAATTTTTCATACAAGAATTTTACTTTACTGCTGTAATTTTCTATCCACTGTCGACAATACCCTAATAATCCAAATAACTGTCTTATCTGTCTTTTATTAGTGGGCGCTGTTAGAGACAAAATTCCTTTTACTCTCTAGGGATCTAATTTCTTGTGTCCCTTTGTGAGCCAATGTCCCAAATATTTTACCTTTTCCTCACTAAACTGTAATTTGGATTTAGAAACCTTTAATCCCTTGAGGCCTAAAAAATTCAATAATTTGATGCTCTCATTTCTGACTCCTTGAGTTTTTCCAGCGATTAATAAATCATCCACGTATTGTATTAGAATTAGTCCCTGACTTAATTCATAAGATTCCAGTAACTGTTCCAGTGCTTGTCCAAACAAGTTTGGAGACTCTGTGAATCCCTGGGGCAAAACGGTCCACCGTAATTGTTGTTTTCTATGGGTCTTAGGGTTCTCCCACTCGAAAGCAAAATAGTCCCTACATTTTTCTTCTAAGGGACAAGCCCAAAAAGCATCTTTTAAATCTATAACACTACACCATTTATAGTCTGGATTTAACTGATAAAGTATAGTGTGCGGGTTAGCCACCACAGGGAACCGGGTAATGGTTCGTTCATTTACAGCTCTCAGATCTTGTACTAAACGATAAGACCCATCCGGCTTCTTTAGGGGCAATATGGGAGTATTGTGGGGAGACATACAGGGTTCCAAAAGCCCTTGGGCCAAAAGTCTCTCAATTACTGGCTGTAATCCTTCTCTCCCCTCTCTAGAGATGGGATACTGTTTTATCCTAATTGGCTGGTCTGGGTCTTTTATGGAGACCGTGATCGGTTTGATATTTAATTTTCCCACCGACCCTGGGCTATACCAAGTTTCTGGATTAATCTTGGCTTCATCTTCCGTGGTTAATAAGCATAATCTTACTTTTAATTTTGCTTGATCTACTTCCAAATTAATTCCTAATTCCACCATTGTAGTAGCATAGGGATGTGGCGATGCGGAAGATCACGTGTTGTGACGGAAACGTAGGAACTAAGTAGAAAACCGCCCATGAAGGGGCTGGCTCTGTTACTAGCATATAAATGCCTTTGTCTTTCAATAAACTGCCATTTTGCCTTCCTCTCCATGAGAGTCTGAGTGCTGATGGTCCCTCAGGTGCTGCACTGAGGTTTGGATATGTCATAAGCTACAACAAGTGGTGACCCAGACGTGATCCTGGAAGGCAGTGCGCTGGACGATGCTGGACCTCCGGAGGGGCGATGAAGCTGGAAAAAGATGTTGATGTTGATTCTGTGGTACAGGTATTGAAAAAATGGGTGACGGAGGCGGGGGAAAAACGCCCACAGAAAGATATAACGGAAATCATCCTATGGATGAAGGGCAGAGGGTCGATTGTTAACCCACAAGATATTATGCGTTGTGAACTGTGGGAAAAATTTGAACAAGAAATTTGGGAATCTGAGAAAACGGGCACGAGGGTGTGGGGTTCAACCTGGGGTAAGATATGTCGTACTATGAACAAAAAACTTGAAGGGGCTCAAATATGGGCTGCAGCGGGAGTATCTATATTTGGTATAGAGTGTCCTCGGCTCCCAGGAATAAATCAGGAAACGCAGGTGGGCACTTCATTAGCAGGGGATTCTAAACCTCCTAGTCCTCTTAGCCCACCAGGTAATCTACCGGACAGCCCACCATCAGAAAGAAAGGCGGAATGCTATCTGGTAGAAGATAAGAATGCAAAGCGGGATCAAAAGAACTTATACCTGACAGATGACCTGGCAAATTTACTGCGGAGGTTAAAAGCTGAGGAACAAAAACCGCAGGAAAGGGATAAGGCAAAAGAAAGTAGTGTGTGGGAGGCTATTAGGCAAGGCGAAGACAGATTGCGCAGAATAGACAAAGCAGGGGACAACACCCAAACATGGCGCTGGCGAGAATAGCCGCCAAGTTATTCGGACGTGGCAACCCCTCCTTCATCTAGTTCAAATGAAGAGGAGGATTCAAAAAACTGTGATAACGCAGCCAGCAATGAACTACCTTGTTATAGTTTGCCTGTCAATGAAATGACAGAGACTGGCCAATTAGAAAATTTGATTTATTAAAGCAAGCGACAAGTAAGCAAAACAGCGCTGGGCGGCCGGGGAGTCTCCTGCTCCACCAACGGCACGTGTTCTCTTCCCAAAAGTCACTGGTTTTATACCCTTCGTCCTCCGGTGTTAGTGGTTCACTCTGCGTCTGCGCTGCTTGTTGCTAGGGGGTCGTTTTCTGCCTTCCTCGGCTTCCTGGTGGTCGTGGGGATGAAGGCTCTTTGTCTTCCTCACATCACGGACTCCTCCTTCCTTCTCAAGTTTCTTTTCGAAACCCTTCCTGACCGAATACTTGTGGCTGACCTTTGCATATTCCATGTAAATTTCCATTGTTTTTACAAACTTTGATGAACAAACAGTTCACAGTTTATCACAATCCCCCCTTTTTCTCTTCACCATTTTGTTCATCAAATCGTTTAAGCTCCTGTTGGCTTAAAATGAGGGTCTCCTCCACCTCCGGTATTCTCCCTAAAGGTTCATATTTGGTTCTTATAGACATCAAATGAGCTGTTTCTAATCTGTTTTTACGATTGAAACTACTCTATTGAATATACAGGGTCCAAAAGTTAACACCAATATCAACATAATCAAGGGTTCATTAGTGTCCCATTTGCTCCTGTTACTAGCACAATTCGGGGATTGCCAACCGTCCATAAGCTGTAAGCCCATCAGCTGACAGATTGTGATGTTGAAGGAGGGTGTATCAGGTTGTTACCGAAATCTCGGAATGAAGAACTTATCGACACCAATGTGATGTAGATAAGCAGACACTTCTTTTTTAACGGCCGGGTGCGTGAGTGAGTCCTCTCACGATCAACGCACGCCAGGTCTCAAAATCAGACACCATATATAGAACTTATTCATACATATTCATTAAGTATTCATGCATAACCATGATATTTCCCGTAAATCATTAACATATTCTCCTCCTATATCCGATTCTGCGCAGTAGAGCTTAGAAAGGTCTAGAAATGAGTCTGGGGTACGATTTGGGTAGGTGGTATATGAGTCGGTGGTCGCGATCTCCCCCTGCCAGAATTACCTTTTACTAAAGTTCACGGTTTCTTGGCAGGTAACTACAAGCTGTTCCAGTCGACTCTCCCCAGTTCCCATTAATCTCATATTCTGACATTTCAATACACCTCTGCATACAGAAAACTGGTTAAATACAAAGAAACCTTTCAACCCTAAAGTTATTACCTATGTTTTAACAATAGTTCCAGCCCCTTCTTCTAGCCTTGGTACAGGACGTACAGAAGATCTCATAACAACTTTTACTGTGTAGCTATAACTTTCTTATAAAAAAATTATTTTTTCTTATCCTTCTATATTTTAATTTTATTAAATGATTTTATAAAATCAATTAATCAATCAAATAAAGTCAATCAATCTTAACTTATTAACAAATCGATAACAAGGTGTCACCTCGATCTGAATTATTTGTTGATCTTCCCACCGAAGTAAGAACCACTTAAATGGTTGGTGGGGGTTATATTCCGCTTGTACTAAATTTACACAAATCAAAACAAATAAATACCCAATGCTGGGGAGGACTGGTGGGTTTTTTCTGATTAAAACTTCCCCTTTTAACCTATGTAATTTGGTTGTGCCCCTTGTGCCTTCCCTTCTCACTTCCAGCAATAAGGCCTGGGGCCTTGCGGGTGAGTTATGTTGTTCATTGTTATACAGCCCCCTTGAGCATCTCTTTTTCAGTCTCCACTTCTTTACATCGCTGCTTCCTTCGCCTACATTTTTGCCTAGTACAGCAAGGTGTACCATCTTCTCAGCAGCAAACATATTCTTCAGGAGAATGTTCCTGTTTCTTTTTTCGCTCTTTACAGGCCTCCCAGTTTTTTGTTTTAACTTGAGGTTGTACATAAGGAATTTTAGGCACTGTAGTTCTACAAATTACCTGTACAATCTCTGGGTGGGATTCTCGAGGTTCGTTTGGGTGTGTACACCCCTTTTCTGGGTTAATACCAAGTGTCAAAATTTCCCACCAAGCTTGGGTTCACTTAACTATTCGTCCAGTGGCCACCAACAATTTTAAAGCTTGTGCAGTTACTTTTCTTTCTTTTTTATAACACTGTTTACAGTGATCCCATAAGAAAAAATCCTCGCTACAATGATACCACCAATTATCTTTACATAAATTGCATTTTATACAAACAAAAGGATAACAGATACAATCCTTCCTAGGGCAGAATATAGTTTTAGTCCAGTTCATTAGTCCTTTTTCTTATGCAACTTCGATTTCAGAGTTTCTGGATCTCCAGAGCTCTCCCACTGCTCCTCAGAGATGGGTCCTTTCACTCGGCTGGCATGAGTCCATCCTCTTTCAGCAGTCTGAATGGCGGTTTCTGTAGCAAGTAAAACAAGATAAGGCCCTTCCCAGCGGGGAGTTAATGAGGATTCCTTCCATGACTTGATTAAAACTTTGTCTCCAGGTTGTATATTGTGTATTGCAATGTTCAATGGAGGTCTTTGTACTGCTAAGCCTTTATCTCGCAATTGTTTTCTCATAGCCATAAGTTGAACTATATATTGTTTCAGTTGTAAACTTTCGACCTGGGGATGATCTCGGGGAACCTCCAAATCATAAGGCATTCCATATAACATCTCAAAAGGGGAGATTCTCACATCAGTACGGGGTTGAGTCCTAATATTTAATAAGGCTAGGGGAAGGCATTTCACCCAAGACATTTTGGTCTCCATCATCAACTTGGTCAGTTGTTTCTTTATCTCACCGTTTACCCGTTCTACTTTTCCCGAACTCTGTGGGTGCCAAGGTGTATGATATTCCCATTTGGTCCCTAAAGCAGTAAAAACTTCCTTTATGATTTTTGAAACAAAATGTGGTCCCCTATCAGAGTCAATAGTTTCAATAGAACCATACCTAGGTATCACATTTTCGAGTAATAGTTTGGTTACCATTTGGGCAGTGGCCCTAGCAGTTGGAAATGCTTTTACAAAGTGTGTTAAATGATCTATTATTACCAATAAATATCTATACCTTCCTACCTTCGGTAATTCAGTAAAGTCTAACTGAATTTTGGCAAAAGGTCGGTGGGTTAGCTCTCATCCTCCTAATTGCTTTTCTCTTAGTTGGTGTTTGTTCACCCTTTGACAAGTTATGCAGTTCCCAATTATTCTTTTTGTTATATTATATATCCCAATACATGCATATTTTATAGCAAATTGATCTACTAATGCTTGAACCCCCCGAATGGGTGTTTTCATGGTATTTATGCATAATTCTTATAGCCATGGTTTTTGAAATGACTTCTCGCCCATCAGAAAGTTCCCATTTTTCTGATTTAATCTCCTTTGCCCCCATCCGTGTTAACTTGTAACCAGCTATCAAACATCTAAATTTCCCCAAAGCTTCACCTTTATTCTCCTCAGACCCATTGCCTGCCCAAAAGGGGCCGTTACAGGTCCTGTAGTACTGCAAATGTTGCAGCAATTGGGGTGACATTGTCAGGTCCTTCTGCTCAATTGTCAGCAACAGCAACCTCCTCCTCCTCATCATCAGAAGGATTGGAGCAGGAGTTATAGGTTACAAATGCTTGCCTCTGCAACAGTACCTCTGTTTTAACTCTTTCTTACCCTGAATGCAAAACTGTTACTTGTTGCTTTAAGTCTGTGTTCTTACATATCAGCCTTTGCAGGCAAACAGAAAACACCCTGCCATGCATTCAGCATGACTCAGCCGCACTTTCGAGGGGGTACGGGGGTTTGTACAAACTCACCCCAATACTTTAACACTTTCACAGGGTCTTTGATTCTCCACACACACACACACCCTGCTTCAGATCTGACATACATTAGTACAAGTTTTTATCTTACAACATGTTTCATTCTGGTTGCTCCACAGAAGGAGCAACAACCCGAGCTTTTTTTTTTTTTTTTTTTTACACAAATATTTCAACAAGAACATCTTTCTAGTTTAAGTCTCAGGTTTTGGTTTTGTTTGTTTGTTTTGTTTGGTTTTCCCTATCCTTTTCTAGATCCATAATCAAAGATCAGGTGGTGTTAATCCCACACTCCTTCTGTCACACAAATATATCAGCACACATTACTTCATCCCATTTTTCTCTCGCCTCAAGAATAACATTAACTGTAATAAACATTATAATTCAGTGTCCCATTTAAGAGTCATGTCTCTCTGTCCCCCAACTTATACAGGGGCCACCACTGATTACAGTACTTAACCAAAGTTCTCTTATTCACGCTTCCCCCAGGCTGCCCCCCCATTTCCTTCCAGTGACTTAAAACACATCCCAACGGACTTTCTTACTATAATTGCTATCCCAGCCACAGACGACTCTAATTTCACTTAAAGCTCTCTCTCTTATTCCAAGGCGTCCAAACCTTACAGTTAGGGCATTCAATTTCTTGTCCCCACCATACATATAATAATTCTTTATCCCATATACACTTTAAAACATATAGAGGTTCACATTCACCCCTTGGATGTTCAAGACAATAACCACATACCAACATTTACAATATACTTAATACAAAAATGTTCTCACATTTCCAGCATAAATGAGTATAAGAATTATTAATAACCTTATAATTATTAATTAAAAGGCCACTTTTCTCCACATTCCACTTTATAAAGCGGACAACATTGATTAGAATATTTTATCAATGTGTTCTAATTTCTTCCGGATATCGATCCATGATTTAGCCACAAACTGTTTTCAATAATACTTGCCCTACATCAGTAGTTGGGTCTAACCTGGAATACAATTGTAAACTCTTCCTTACTCTTTCTAACCATTCTGTAAGGGTTTCATCTTTCTTTTGTTGTTCATTAAATGCTTTGTGAATGTTTTTTCCTCGAGGGACAGCTTCTTTAATTCCCTGTATAATTATTATCTGTAAATCGGACATGTGGCCTTTATCAACTTCATTCTGATTATTCCAATTATGTCTCTGGGCTGGCCACTTTATATCTGCTGCCGGACCTCCTTGATGTTGATGGTCCCATATCCTCATTCCAGCTCGTCTGATCATATCTCTCTCTTCAGGCGTAAATAAAATATTCAAAATAGTTTGTATCTCATCCCAGATATATATTAGGGCCTAGGAACTGGTCTAATCTTTCTGAGCCCCCTAGGGGGTCTTCCAACAGACTCCCCATCTCTTTCTTAAATTCTCTCACGTCCCCTGAGTTAAGTGGGACAGAAACATACCCCATGCCGGGTTGGGGTCCCCCTATCGCAACTTCTCTAAGGGGATATAACTCTGCCTTCTCCTCCCTCTGTCTGGTTTGGCTATGAGTCACTACCCTATTTTCCTCAGGGGAACTTGGAGCTGAGTCATTCTCATGCCCTGGTGCCACTGGTGGGGGGGGGGGTGCACCAAAGGTGGCAGAGGAGGGAGTGGTGGAATATAAGGGGGAGGCGAGGTAAGAACCTCTTCCTCATCTCTTGGTTTCTTTCTCCTAGCCCTTCCTTCTTCTCCTTTAAAGGATATAGATTCACTCTGGTCTCTGACCCAATCCATAAATGGGCATATTCACTTTCTTCTAAACTAAAAGGTTCCTTTGAGTGTACATAGATGTTTAGGGCCTGGCAAATCCAGTCTTCAAAGGACCCAAATACAGGCCAATATAGATGGTCCCCTCTAATTTGTTTTCCACCCCAAATTTCCATACAATAGTGAATCATTTTTACTTTATCTTTACTCAACCTAGAAGGGTAATCATCCCAATGTTTAATCATTAAGCCTAACGGACTCTCCGGTGGTATCTGTGGGAGCCTAATCTGGACCCCAGAACCACCCATGGGATCAGAGGGCTTGCTTTTCCTCTGTCCCATCTTCCGAGGCGCCTTCTTTCACTCACGCACTCGCTTCCCCTGGTTCGTGGCGCAGCCCCTCGCGGGGTCTGGAAACCGCACTACTGAGGGTCCGCACTCACTTCGCCCTCCCTGGGCATCGCACGCAAGCACGCTTCAGGATACCCAACCCCAACCGAACGGTTAACCGGCCTATACTCACACGTCCTGCGTCTTCATTCGGGCTTCGTGCACAGAGATTATGGGGTAACCAGTTTTATTTGCTTACTGTCAAATTTGAGGTTCATCGGTAAAGGATTTGGCGTAGAAGCACCCTGACAAGAGCCACTTATCCAGCGGGGCGCCTCCCCTGCCACGGACCTCAGGCCAGATTGCCCTTATCCGAGTCACGGCACCAAAATTGTTAGAGTTTACCTGTCCAATGAAATGACAGAGACTGGCCAATTAGAAAATGTGATTTATTAAAGCAAGCGACAAGTAAGCAAAACAGCGCTGGGCAGCCGGGGAGTCTCCTGCTCCACCAACGGCACGTGTTCTCTTCCCAAAAGTCACTGGTTTTATACCCTTCGTCCTCCGGTGTTAGTGGTGCACTCTGCGTCTGCGCTGCTTGTTGCTAGGGGGTCGTTTTCTGCCTTCCTCGGCTTCCTGGTGGTCGTGGGGATGAAGGCTCTTTGTCTTCCTCACATCACGGACTCCTCGTATTCATGAGCCTCACCCCCTCCTTCCTTCTCAAGTTTCTTTTCGTAACCCTACCGAATACTTGTGGCTGACCTTCGCATATTCCATGTAAATTTCCATTGTTTTTACAAACTTTGATGAACAAACAGTTCACAGTTTATCACACCTGACGCAAACTGGTTGCCTAGATACATCAGCCCAAGGGGGGGAGCCGAGCAGGCGCCGGGAGCGGCCGCGGGGGGCGCGGCCCGGCGGGGCGAGCCGAGCCCGGGAGGTTGCGGGGCTTTTCCCGGCCTGTTCTCGCAACCTCGGGGCCGCTGTGCGAGCCCTCCCCGCCCGCCTCCCGTGGGGCCTGCCCCCCCGCCGCGCTGTCCGTGCCCGCTGGGTAGGGACGGCCTGCGGCGGGCCCGGCCCCCGGGCCTGCCGCCCCTGGTACCTGTGCAGCGGGGAGGCCCCGCCGCCCGTTCCCGGAACGTTTCCTGTGACTGTGTGGTGCCCAAGCGCTGCAGAAAGTGCCGGTCCCGAGCGATGAGAGAAGGGCAGCCCTCGGCAGGGCAGGTGCTGCTCCTGTGTGATTTAAGACTTCCTTAAGCAGAGGAGAAAGGTATAAGGAAAGCCAAGGACAGTGTCTTTGGAAGGAAAGGGGATGGGACATAGTGCCTGAGCTTGGAAAAGTACCCACTGAAGACAGTAGAGGTGTTACCAGCCTCAAAGACTTGGAAAGCAGATTTGGAAAGAGGATAAAAGATGAGCAGAATGAAAGACCCTGTGATCACCTTTGACTTAAAAGAGGTGAATCCACATGGACCTTTGCAGCAGCTATCTCCAGGTTACCAAGACTCCCAGGACATCTGGCCAAGTGATTGGTGAAATCTTGGTTTTGGAGCCTGGACATCTCTGTTTTGCTTAGTTCTGCATGTAATTGAATAAAATCTGTCTGTTAGAGAGAGAGAAAAAAAAAAAAGAAATTGTAGAATTGTACGGAACAGAGACAGTGGGTTGTTTTGACATTGAGGATGTGCAGTTTTGGCCTTGCTTTGATGAAGTGCAGCTGTGATCCTGCAGCAAAGAGGTAAATAATTTTGAGGGAGTATGAGAAGAAACCAGGATGAGACAGAAAAAAAGGAGGCATGTGATCTCACCTCTAGAAGATAAGGAAACAGCATGAACAGTAGAGAGTAGCCTATAGTGAACAGCGCTAAGGAAAGTGTTGCATGAATTTGACTGATCACTCAAACTATTCATAAGCAGCTTGCTGAGTTAAGAAAAAATGTACAGGCCATAAAGATTGAGAATGGGTTAACGGACTGGCTTTCAATCCTTGGGTTAGGGGGCTGTTTACAAAATATAATCAAAGGGACATCGATGGTATTGACAGCATTGTTGGTTTTAGTATTATGTGTTCCTTGTTTGATTCAATGCTTACAATGAGAACACATGTTGGATTGCTCAAAAACAAGGGGGAGATGCTGGAGGGGGCCTGGAAATCAGGACCATGTTAGCTGAAAGGAATGTGCTCGAGCCTGTAGGCCACAAACCCTGGGAGCACAAGGAATGTGAATAGATAACAATCAACAGGATGAGTCATGCGGAGAAAAGATAAGGGAATGAGAAAGTGATGGGCCAAGGAGAAGTAACACCTTGCTGTTAATTGATGACTGTAAACACTTACTTAAAGTGTCCTTTGTTTGTAGTTAACCACCAATCAGGGATTGCCTAGTATGTAATGCTTAGCTTAAAGAACCAATCTGTTTTAAGCGCGCAGCTTCTGAAAACATAAAAACTCGTGATTGTGTACAATAAATCGACATTTGCTTGCAAAAAAAAAAAACAAACAAAACAAAAAAACAGGGGGAATGAATGGAATGACCCCAGAGGCACGATTAGAGAAAGCATGAAGGTGTCTTAGTACGCATGAAAGACACTCGTACCGGGCATTGGTCGAGACCCCATGAATTGTTACCTTGGGGGAGAGGTTATGAACATGTTGATAAGCATAATGTGCTTAAACACAATATAGCTTTGGATGAAGCATGTAATGATGTAGTTGATTTATGGAACTGATGGGAACGTATTGCAGCGGTTCTTCTCTTATCTGGAGTAACGGCAGGGAAAGCATTAAAGAGTTAAATCACCTTGTTTGTTAGGCAGTTAAGAATGTGATGCACCAGCAACTATTGGCTTTTTGTTGTTGGCTCAAGAACATGGCTGTGAGGATTTTGATGGTATGTGCTGCATGGATTTTAGGCGCCCCATTGCAGCAACATGTTACCAAAATCTGAGAAAATTGACGTACGGAATTAGACTCTATAACTCGAAAGTTATAAAGTAGGTATGTTTATTGCGCGCAGATGCACGGGGGATCGCTCCTCCACAAGCGCGCATGCCCAAAGTGACGAACCATCTCACATTTATACAATGAAACAAATGAATATTCAATTAACGCCTATACATATTCGTTACCTAAACCCGCTTACTCTCGCTTCGTATTTAATTAGCTTATCAGTCTGTTGCCTGGAATGTGGTGGTCTTGCAGGTTTGTAGGTGATTCATGTTCTTGTGACCATCCGATCTTCTCCAGCAAGGAGACTTAGCACTCCCTCCCTCTAGATAGCATTGGAATATCTCTCATCCTTTTCTCATTCTTTTTTAAAATAGCCCCCTTTGTTAGAGGAAGAAGGGCAGGGGTCTCCTCAAAACTGTAGGCGTCTCCTCAAGGCTGTGTGCCTATGTGACCAGACACCGCACCCATGACTAGTCACCATACCCACATTCCTTGTGACGTGCGGAATTAGACTCTATAACTCGAAAGTTATAAAGTAGGTATGTTTATTGCGCGCAGATGCACGGGGGATCGCTCCTCCACAAGCGTGCATACCCCTCCACAAGCGTGCATACCCAAAGTGACGAACCATCTCACATTTATACAATGAACAAATGAATATTCAATTAACGCCTATACATATTCGTTACCTAAACCCCGCTTCGTATGTTAATTAGCTTATCAGTCCCTTTCCTGGAATGTGGTGGTCTTGCAGGTTTGTAGGTGATTCATGTTCTTGTGACCATCCGATCTTCTTTAGGTGATTCATGTCCTTGTGACCACCCGATCTTCTTCAGGTGATTGTGACCACCCAATCTTTTCCAGCAAGGAGACTTAGCACTCCCTCCTTCTAGATAGCATTTGAATGTCTCTCATCTTTTCTTATTCTCTTTTAAATAGCCCCTTTGTTAGAGGAAGAAGGGCAGGCGTCTCCCCGGAAGAGGGGCAGGCGTCTCCTCAAAACTGTAGTTGTCACCGCACCCATGACTAGTCACCATACCCACATTCCTTAAGCAGACACATACAATCACAATCCATGTCCATTATCCCCATTTCACATTATTTCTCCATATCAATCCCCCCTTTTCTATTAAATTAAGTAAATTCTTTTACTTAAGCAGCCTTCCTGAATGATATAAAGCATCATACATTTTCCAAACCCACAAATATAACATAATGGTTAGTATTAAGGAAATTCCTAAACCGATCAATAAGATCACAATGGGGTGTACCATAGTGTTAAGAATTCCTGTTGCAGAAGGTGACCAGCCAAAGAGAGTATCCCACCAATTATGGTTTCTATCCTGTTCTACCTTTTTTAAAACTTTCTTGATCCCCTCTACATCATGATGGATCATAAGAAGAGTTTCATGTCCCTTTTCTTTGGTTTCTTCCAGTATACGTTGTAAATCTGCATGTTTTAATAGTTCTTTTATACTGCTTATATTTAGTCCTATGGGGGTAGGAATTATTATCTGTGATAGGGTAAAATTGGATTTTAAGAATTGATGAGACACTACTGGGGCTGAGTAACTAAAATCGCATCCTGTGATAGTAGTAAAATTACAAATACAATAATTTGAATACTGTGCAGTCTCTTTTACCTCCCCATCTATGGTTATTGTGTTACACTTAGTTCTCAAACACGCACATCCCTTCCCTGCATATATAATTACTGTTTTCAAGTTTGCATTTGGTCGGGCCTCGAAATGACATATTTTCTGATCTGTATCTAAACAAGTATCCTGAGCCATTATAGTATTGCTTTCACAGAGGAAGCCCTGCTGTTCTCGCATAATACAAGATTCTAAATCTACTGTTTGCCACTTGTCGCCTATCTTTCTGGCCCATGTTCTATGTTCAAAAGGGTATAGGAGCACCCCATTATGGTTAATTCCAAGGGCTACAATGGGGTGTATGGTAATTATTACTGCATTATGTATGGTTAACACAAAAGCTGTGATGGTGTGTGTGTTGGGGTCGTAGGTAAAGTTCACCATATTCCACCATGACTGGAGTTTTCTTTCTACCTCCGTAGCACTGCCCCAAACCATCTTTCGAATTTCTGTAGGAAATATGCCTTCCTCTCCTTCTCTTTTTATGGATGCAGCTATTGATTGCATCCACATTTGGGCTTGGATGCAACTTAGAGCCAGGGCGACGTCATCCTGTAAACCACTTAATGCCTTAGTGATGAGTTGATGATCTTCCATGTTTATTTGTTCCCACCTGGGGAGTACCTTCGATATCAACCATTGGTGCGCCCCTAATGCCAATAATGAAGATTTTAGTGGTTGTTGTAGTTTTGATAGATCGGCCGTGGTGGCGGCTAGTTTATTCATTATCACCTCTGAGTCTATGGAATTTAATACTCCGAGTCCTGTTCCCAACATTCCAGTTACATCTCTCACTATTCTGTTTCGATAAATATTTCCCCTTTTTCTTAACCAAGTTGTCCATCCCTCATAAGAGGTTCGTAAGAAGGGGGAACAGGATGGCTTAACATCAGAAACATTGACTTGTATTTTTAACTCTATTCTTTTAAGAGACCATACTGGGTTAAACAACATTTGTTGCTGACCTGTATTTCTGATTACATATGGTCCAATTGTATAAATTTTTGGATCTGGTTTAGTTAATTTAAGATCAAGCGTTAATGGGGTTGTTGTAACTGTGGTGGTGGTAGGAACAGTGGTTAGCATGATTGTTATTTTGATCTTCTGGGCATGATTCCAAGGCCAATTATCAGGCTCTTGGTTGTAGGCAAGAGAGAGGGTACAAAAAAAACACAAATGGTTTAAACCCACTATTGATCATTTTAAGAATCTAAACGTTAAAATCTGTTTTGATCAAAAATATCTTTGTTTGAGTTGGGGCTTACTAATAACAAGTTGGGCAAGACTGGCCACTGGCTCAGTCCCCGACTCTTGTTCTATATTGTTTGTTGTGGTGCCCTTCCCATATGGTGGATCCGCAACCGCTCAGGTTCACTTACTTGCCACCCACATTGTTCCCATTTGTCCGAGTAAATTTGAGTTTCAGTTCTTTTTTATCTGGGGTTACTTTCCAAGAAGTTGCAGGGGCTTTCTTAATCTGGGTATGGTGAATCCAAGAATTCTGTCCCTCAACCTTGACTGCAGTGTAGGTGGTGAGTAGGACTTGAAAAGGTCCGGTCCACTGTGGTTCCAGGGTTTTATCTGCAAAACGCTTAATGTATACATAGTCCCCTGGTCGTATATCGTGAACAGGTCCATCCAGACCCCTACTGCGTGTTCCCATCACATGCTTCTCAATTCTTATTAGTTGTTTGTTTAGTGCCACCATATAGGAAGTCATTGTTTCTTCACCAATTTGTGAAGACATCCCCTCCTGTACCCCATAGGGTCGTCCATATAAAATTTCAAATGGGCTAAGCCCCTCTTTTGCTCTTGGTCTAGTTCGAATTCATGTAAGAGCTAATGGCAAAGATTGGGGCCAAGTTAGATTTGTTTCTTGACCTAACTTGACAATCTGTTGTTTGATTAGATGATTCATCTTTTCCACCTGGCCACTCGATTGTGGTTGGTATGGGGTATGTAATTGCCAATCTATTCCTAGATGGTGGCTGATCTGTTGCACTATTCTGGACACAAAATGTGGTCCTCTATCCGAGGACATTACCGCTGGGACTCCAAACCTAGGTATTATCTCTTGGAGTAGCATTTTGGTCACTTCCCGGGCTTTAGCAGTTCTGCATGGGAAGGCTTCTGGCCAACCTGAAAAGGTATCTGTTAGTACCAATATCGATACCCCCCTTTTCTAGGAAGTTCTGAGAAATCGATCTGCCAATGTTGCCCTAGAACATTCCCTCTGCTAATGTTCCCTAGTTTTATTTTATTTGCTGTATTGGGATTATTGCGTAAACACATTTCACATTGCTGAGTCACCTGTTTTATTACAGTATACAAGTTCCGCCCTTTCAATTTCTGATTTAGACTTTTATATAAAGTATGCATTTCAATGAACAATTGCCAAAAACCAAACAATAAACAAAAACCAATTTTTCCTGGTCTTAAGCAGAGTGTTAAGTTTTCCGCTATTTGCCACGAATTACCAGAATGTTAATATTTTTCAACATACATTTCATAACTCCGAGTTTTGAACATATAACAAGACAACACATAGAACAAACAAGACACAGAGCGCTATTTCAGTTGTTACATTTTAAGGAATTCCCCAATTCTTAAGACAACCTAAAGGAAGTTTTTAGCTTCCTCTTTTTCCTACGCAAAAGTTTCCCTTTTACTTTTGCTGTGAGGTCCCTCTTGTTCCCGTGAGATTCCGCCTTATTCCGTCCCGCCCCCCGCTTTCCATCACGAGGCCTCCGGGCTTTTAGGAATGGCAGTAACCTCGGGTTTGCTCGATCTGCCCTCAAGATCGCTAGCGGCCACCCCTTGGTCAGCAAACCCCCTCCCAAGGTACCTTTCCTCCTGGGGACTACGCTGCGCGCCGGACGTCTCCGTGCGTCTCACCAGCCGCCCCGTTACTAAACATACCGTTTTATCCGTGGATCCAGGGGTTTCTCTTCTGCTCCCGGGTGAACAGCTGAGAAGAGGAGGCTCCTCCGAGGAAATCTCCCGGGGCGCGCCTAGGAGCGTCCGCTCCGCAGCTGGTCCCTCAGCCGAGCAGAAATCCTCCTGCCTGGCTCGCCAAAACTGACGTGCGGAATTAGACTCTATAACTCGAAAGTTATAAAGTAGGTATGTTTATTGCGCGCAGATGCACGGGGGATCGCTCCTCCACAAGCGTGCATACCCGAAGTGACGAACCATCTCACATTTATACAATGAACAAATGAATATTCAATTAACGCCTATACATATTCGTTACCTAAACCCCGCTTCGTATGTTAATTAGCCTATCAGTCCCTTTCCTGGAATGTGGTGGTCTTGCAGGTTTGTAGGTGATTCATGTTCTTGTGACCATCCGATCTTCTTTAGGTGATTCATGTCCTTGTGACCACCCGATCTTCTTCAGGTGATTGTGACCACCCAATCTTTTCCAGCAAGGAGACTTAGCACTCCCTCCCTCTAGATAGCATTTGAATGTCTCTCATCTTTTCTTATTCTCTTTTAAATAGCCCCTTTGTTAGAGGAAGAGGGGCAGGCGTCTCCTCAAAACTGTAGTTGTCACCACACCCATGACTAGTCACCATACCCACATTCCTTAAGCAGACACATACAATCACAATCCATGTCCATTATCCCCATTTCACATTATTTCTCCATATCACTTGAGCAGACATATACAATCACAATCGATGTCCATTGTCCCCATTTCACACTATTTCTCCATATCAAACCCCCCTTTTCTATCAAACTAAGTAAATTCTTTTACTTAAGCAGTCTTCCCGAATGATATAAAGCATCATACATAAGCGTTACCCTTTTAAACATTCTCCAAACCCACAAATATAACATAATGGTTAGTATTAAGGAAATTCCTAAACTGATCAATAAGATCACAATGGGGTGTACCATAGCATTAAGAATTCCTGTTGCAGAAGGTGACCAGCCAAAGAGAGTATCCCACCAATTATGGTTTCCATCAGGAAATCATTTACATATTCATTACAAGTCCGGGAATTCATTTACATATTTTGCTCCTGCGCAATGTCCTTGAGGAGTGGTCGTCTGGGGGTCTTCAGGATGAAGATCAGGAGTCTTCCTCCAGTGAACCTTTTTTACCTTCTTGTTTCTGCGCAGACTCTGTTCCTCGATAGACTAATGAGCATGATTCAAATTCCTTGTTTAGGTAGCGTTATATACACAACAGAAACTTAGGACCAGATGGCCCTTAAAAGATAACGAATCCAAGGACCATGTGTCTAGTACATCCGTGGTGCTGACACTTAAGGGTCTTGGTGTATTCATCATGTTGACAATAAGGGTCCTTGAACACCTCCCAACTTTGGGTAATTATATATAAGCACATCATTTTCTAAAAAAGTAGTATACCATTCATCACTCATCGTACGTAGCTCATTATTCAATCCCCCCGTTCTAAAAACTATCATTATGCTCTCTGTTCATTATGCTCTCTGATCATTCTTCGACAGCACCAAAAAGAACACTGAAGTAATAAGGAGTATGTAATTGCCAATCTATTCCCAATACTGTACTCACTTGTACTATTTTGGCACAAAAGTGTGAGTCTCTATTGGAAGAGATTGTTGCCGGAACCCCAAAGCGGGGGATAATTTCATTTAACAATCCCTTCGTTACCTCTCTTGCTTTATTTGTTCGACAAGGAAAGGTTTTTGGCCAGCCTGAAAACGTATCAGACATAACTAATAAAAATTGGTACCCCCCTTTTCTTGGGAGTTCGGAAAATCAGCTTGCCACTGTTGTCCTGGATAATTTCCTCTACTAATGTTCCCTAGTTTTATTTTATTTGCTGTATTGGGATTATTGCATAAACACATTTCACATTGCTGAGTCACCTGTTTTATTACAGTATACAAGTTTCCCCCTATCAATTTCTGATTTAGACTTTTATATAAAGTATCAGCTCCCCAATGCGTCTTATTAATAATAGGGCTGTGGTCCATATTAAATTGGATGGTACCACTATACGACCATCCCTTAATAAGTCCACTTATTTATTTTTATTTTATCATTCATGTCCTGAATTACCTTTAAGTTTTCTTTAGAATAGTTTGGCTCCTGATCTGTACTTACAGTTTGGATTTTATCGTCTGGTATTAAGGATAATACCTCCTTTCCTACCTCCTCTGTTACTCGTCTGGCCTCATAGTCGGCCAGGCAGTTTCCAATTTCCAAATCAGTTCCTCAGAGTGGGCCATTCCTCACATCAAGGTCTGGCATGGCATATGTTCCCACCACTCAACGCCTACTGGGTTGCAGCCAACAGCGGAGCTCAAGATTCTCCTTGGTGGCAAACACAGAGGCCAACCCAGTCTTGCCCTTGACTATGGTAGGAGGCACCTGACCAACCTTATTCCTTGTACTTCGTTGTCAGTGCAGAGTTTCATCTGCACATCCCATAACAAGTCACTGTCATGGCAAAACACACAGATTTACATTAGTAGAACTACTACAGAGTGTATTTTGTTTCAGTTTTTCTGCCAATATCCCCACAGCCTTGCTGACCAAGGGATATTGTTTTTATCTGAACTGGGCAAGTCTCCCCCTTATCATTTTTACTGTAACAGGTAAAGCATTTTTCACCTTTCCTGGAATTTATTTTCAGATACACCTGGTTAAAAATTTCTTTTACTCCAGGGAGGTCCTCTTTTCCTCTTTTCTGTTGAATTAAAGATAAGCTCAATATTTCAATTACTTGATCATTTTTAACTTTTAGTTTCATTTCTCCTTCTTTAAACGTCTAGATGTTCTAATAAATCTCATCCCAACAAAGATTTTGGTGAATTTGGCATTCTTATTTGTTTTCTTAGTTTGTACTTTAAAGGTTTCAGGATGTTTTCCTGGTGGCCAGTAGCTCCCACAACTGTAACAAATTATTTTATTTTTTTTTTTACTGAAGTTTAACAAATAAGTTGTTTTTGTATTCACTAAAATTCCACCTCATTTTTCCTAGTCCCTAGTTCACCAGAACCCCTTGATGGTTCTTTAGCTTAGGGCGATCTCGCTTTATATCACGCTTACCTAGTAACTCGAACCTTTATCTAGTCCTATTAGATCATCCTGACAAATCTTTCATAACCAACTTTCAAACATCTAAATTTCCCATCAAAGATTCACCTTTATTCTCCTCATACCCATTTACTGCCCTAGAGGGGCCGTTACTGGTCCTGTTGTACTGCAAATGCTGCAGCAATTGAGGTGACATTGTCAGGTCCTTCTGCTCAATTGTCAGCAATAGCAACCCCCTCCTCCTCACCATCAGAAGGATCCCGGGCAGGAGATGCTCTTCCTGCTCTGCAGGTTATACAAGCCTGCCTCTGCAGCAGCACTTCTGTTTTAACTCTTTCTTACCCTGAATGCAATTCTGCTACTTGTTGCTTTAAGTCTGTGTTCTTACATATCATGCCTTCGCAGGCAAATAGCAAACACCCTGCCATGCATCCCAGCATGATTCAGTCGCACCTTCGAGGGGGTACGGGGGTTTGTACAAACTCACCCCAATACTTTAACACTTTCACAAGGTCTTTGATTCTCCACACACCCCACACCCCACCCCCGCCTCAGGTTTTACATACAAGTTTTTATCTTACAACGTGTTTCATTCTGGTTGCTCCACAGAAGGAACCACAACCTGAGCTTTTTAACACAAAAATTTCAACAAGAACATCTTTCTAGTTTAGGTCTCAGTTTTTTTCCTATCCTTTTCTAGAGCCATAATCAAAGATCAGGTGATGTTAATCCCGCACTCTTTCTAGTGCTAGTACCATAGGATCCCGAGGGGGTACTAATCCACAGTCCTTTTGCCCCTCAGGTTTGTCCCGGAGGACGAAGAACATGTCTGCATACGATACTTCGTCCCATTTTCCTTCTCTTCTCAGAAACAACATTAATTGCAAGAGAGTGTTATAATATAACGTTCCTCCCTCCTGAGGCCATTTCGCATCACTCCCCAATTTATACAAAGGCCACCACTGATTACAAAATTTAATCAATTTCCTTCTATTTTCGGTGCCACCCTGTCCTACAATATCCCTCCAATATACAACCCAAGGGCGATTTTTCACAGGGCTTACTCCTTCCATTTCCTATTTCGCAATTTGAATTACTTTGGTTTTCTCCGGCCGCCTTAGCCACCCAAGGTCGGAAACACGGATAGAGCTCCTTACTCGCTTTGCACTCAAACGCGTGTCTCAAGCACTCTTGCACTCACACTCAGTCAAAATAATTAAGCTATACACGGAAAATCAAAATGCGCATCTCAATCACACCATTCACACTCTCCGGGCAGCCCTCAGTCACACAAGCAGTATGTCATACGGTACCGTGCACTTATGTACAACTTTTAGGAACACTAACAGTTCACAAAGTATGCATTTCAATGAACAATTGCCAAAAAAACAAACAACAAACAAAAAACCCAAAATTTTTCCTGGTCTTAAGCAGAGTGTTAAGTTTTCCGCTATTTGCCTAGAATTACCAGAATATTATTATTTTTCAACATACATTTCATAACTCCAAGTTTTGAACATGTAACAAGACAACACATAGAACAAACAAGACACAGAGCGCTATTTCAGTTGTTACATTCTAGGAATTCCCCAATTCTTAAGACAACCTAAAGGAAGTTTTTAGCTTCCCCCTTTTTCTTTTCTTTTTTTTTCTTTTTTTTTTCCTATGCAAAAGTTTCCCTTTTACTTTTGCTGTGAGGTCCGTCTGGTTCCTGTGAGATTCCGCCTTATTCCGTCCTGCCCCCCGCTTTCCATCACGAGGCCTCCGGGCTTTTAGGAATGGCAGTAACCTCGGGTTTGCTCGATCTGCCCTCAAGATCGCTAGCGGCCACCCCTTGGTCAGCAAACCCCCTCCCAAGGTACCTTTCCTCCTGGGGACTACGCTGCGCGCCGGACATCTCCGTGCGTCTCACCAGCCGCCCCGTTACTAAACATACCGTTTTATCCGTGGATCCAGGGGTTTCTCTTCTGCTCCCGGGTGAACAGCTGAGAAGA
The DNA here is from genome assembly GCF_015220075.1 of Falco rusticolus. Taxonomy (NCBI): domain Eukaryota; kingdom Metazoa; phylum Chordata; class Aves; order Falconiformes; family Falconidae; genus Falco; species Falco rusticolus. The sequence goes on from NC_051209.1 coordinate 4,012,864, forward strand.
GGAGGCTCCTCCAAGGAAATCTCCCGGGGCGCGCCTAGAAGCGTCCACTCCGCAGCTGGTCCCTCAGCCGAGCAGAAATCCTCCTGCCTGGCTCGCCAAACTGATGTGCGGAATTAGACTCTATAACTCGAAAGTTATAAAGTAGGTATGTTTATTGCGCGCAGATGCATGGGGGATCGCTCCTCCACAAGCGTGCATGCCCAAAGTGACGAACCATCTCACATTTATACAATAAAACAAATGAATATTCAATTAACGCCTATACATATTCGTTACCTAAACCCGCTTACTCTCGCTTCGTATTTAATTAGCTTATCAGTCTGTTGCCTGGAATGTGGTGGTCTTGCAGGTTTGTAGGTGATTCATGTTCTTGTGACCATCCGATCTTCTTCAGGAAGGAGACTTAGCACTCCCTCCCTCTAGATAGCATTGGAATATCTCTCATCCTTTTCTCATTCTTTTTTAAAATAGCCCCTTTTGTTAGAGGAAGAAGGGCAGGGGTCTCCTCAAAACTGTAGGCGTCTCCTCAAGGCTGTGTGCCTATGTGACCAGACACCGCACCCATGACTAGTCACCATACCCACATTCCTTGAGCAGACATATACAATCACAATCGATGTCCATTGTCCCCATTTCACACTATTTCTCCATATCAAAATGTCAGCCATTTTGGCATCCATTCACTCAATTGGCAGTATTGTTTGTTTGCTATTGCCTTGGTTGCCGTCGTGTTTGCAAGGGCCCACAGAACATGACAAACCTGGTACTAGCTGTTCAAAAAACAAAAAGGGGGAATTGTTGGGGTCTGCAGCGGGTCTTCAGATAAACTAGTTGACTTCAAAGACTTAGTCGTGTACCTTTAAGACAGCCACAAATTGTCAGGTATGTAAACAGGATGTGAAGAATCAGAACTTAGAACCGCAGCATATGGGCACCTACAGCAACAGCAAATAGCAAGCAAGAAGAAGGACACAAAAACCTATCAGGGTCTGACACCTGTACTGTCTAAGATATATAAATAGTTTGTATAAACAATAAAGGCCATCTTGTCCGAAAGGAAAAAAAAAAAAAAAAAGTTCACATCCTTGCGGGACTTGCCCTGCGTTCAAGTTCTATATTGCTGGTGTTGCCTCCTGGCCATTTACGGTCTCCTTCAGGTTTTGCACTCCATGCACATGTGCCCCCACCACCCCCCACGCGTTCATTTTCTGGCTGGTAGCTTAAGAATTTAAATTAATGATGTGCAATATCTTGTCAAATGACCGGTGGGCATGAATGCCAGCAGAAATGCCAGAGGAGCAACGTTTGACCAATTGATGGGCACAGGAGCCTTTGCGACACAGCAGGCACGAGCATGCTTGCGTGGCAGAATACTATGAGCAACGACACAGGCTGCGAAATCTGCATTTGTTGCGGTGAGTCAATATGAGCGCGCAGAAGAAACATGGATGACCTTTAAACAAAAGTTAAATGAACCATTTTTAGACTTTGCAGACAGGCTTTATAGGGTGATAGCTAATTCTAACCTGCCACCATCTACTCATGATGCGGTATTGACAGAGGCTTTGCGTAGTAATGCTAACCCGATTGCACAAAGTATTTTGCAGACTCTGTCATCGTCAACACTGTTACCTCGTTTATTGCAAACAGTTGCACTTCAGGAGAAAGCAGGTCCATCAGGAACACCAACCCCGCTGGTGCAAGTCGTAACCGCACAGACGTGTCATCACTGTGGACAACCTGGTCACGTTAAACGGAAAAGGAGGGATCTGAAGTTTTTGGCACTGCTACTGGTTTTGGTGTCCTTGGTCAACGGTGATCGCCCATACAACTGGACACTGATACAACTTCAAGAATCGTGAATACTACAATCTATAGTGACTCCGGGTGCTCCCTCCTTCAATGTCACGGTCTGTCAGCTGATGGGCCCAGATCTACTGGACGGTGGGCGAGCCCCGAATTGTGCTAGTAACAGTAGCAGATGGGACACTGGGGGTAGGAATACATATTGGTGCCCAAGTTCAAATCCCGGTAGGAGTTATTATAATTCCCCTGGTTATTTTTATTGTGCCTACTGGGGCTGCAAAACTGTTGCCACAGCGTGGACCCCAAGTCAACCTGATAGATTTTTTATGGTAACGTGGGGTCCCTTTGGCTGTAAGACCCCTTCTAAAACTTATAGTGGGACAGTATGGCACCGTGGGACTTGTAGGTACCTCTGGATAAATGTCACTAACCTGTCCAATCCAGCTTGGTTTATTGGCAAAACTTGGGGAGTAATGCTTTGCACATCAGGTACTGATAGGGGCACCCTTATTAAAATCGTAAAAGAACCCCCACGGTACACCCCTCAGCCTCAACCCCTAGGCCCCAACGTAGTAATCTCAGGGCTTCTACCCCCACAGACCTGCGCCCCTGACACAACTCCTGAAGCGACTAAAGGTACAATGCGTGTCCCTCAAAGGACTCATACCAAAAGCCCTGACCCTTATCCCCTTTGGTCTGTGATGCAGATGATATATTTGACCTTGAATGAATCTAATCCAAACCTCACTAACCCCTGTTGGCTCTGCTATGACAGCAAACCCCTGTTTTATGAAGGTATTGCTTGGAATGGCACCTATAATTTCTCTATGGTGGATAACCCCGGTTCATGTAAGTGGGAGTAGTCTAATATTGGCCTCACGATGTCTGCGATCAGGGGGGAGGGAACCTGTCTGGGCCGGGTGAAAAGGAGCTGGGTCTCGTTGTGTGCTTATAACATCTCAACAGTCCTTTAGTGGAAACGTCAAATGGGTTATTCCCGGAGAAGGAGGGTGGTGGATTTGTTCCAGGAAGGGCCTCGTACCGTGTGTATCACTTGAACCTTTTAATAACATCACTGATTTTTGTATCCAAGTCTTAGTTATGCCAATGATTCTGTATCATCCCTCTGAGGACATATATGCACACTGGGAAAAACAACCATCACCTGTCCAGGTCAAGAGGGAGCCTGCTGCGGGCATTTCGGGCGAGCGGGAGTCAGATTCAAATACTCACAGAGTTCAAGATCTGATCCGTTTATTGTACAAACCAGGTAGACTTTTATAAGGCATTCTATAAGCGTGCAATAATGTGGTTGGCTATTTTACAAGCGTATAATAATATGATTGGTTAACAATTGTTTACTGGGAAGATTTCTGTTTCTGCTTGTTCTGGCATGTAGGCTCCTTTCTGCGGTTTCCCAGCTCCTCTTATCACGTCCCGTTGGCCTTGCTTTTGAGCAAACATCTGCAATTTGCTCCTTTTTCTTCATCCCACTGTTCTGGCCGTAACCTCGTCTTATTTCTTCAGTATTTTTCCACTTGCTTCAGAGTTCAGTATAATCATTCAATACAGCAAGAGCCCCAACACCCTCCCCCTTTCTTTTAAATACAGCATTAATACTGCGTTCCACACAGCTCTGAAAACATTGTAAAAGGCAAGGCACTAAAAGTAACAAAAGAATAACAAACAACAATATAGACAGACCTTGTTTCAATAAAACCCGCAACCACCCTCAATTCTTGTTGAGGTAAATAAATTGATACATTTAAACGGTAATCAACTGTTGCAAAAACTACGTATTTTAACAAGTGTAGTCTCCCACAGGTACATTTCTCACTACAGCCAAAATTCGTGTCATTATACTTCTTATCTAACCCACCCCAATATGATGATTTATAGCGTATAGTTTACTCCCAAAGGCTCAAAAGCTAGTTCAAAGCAGAACGCCATTTCTTGTAGGTGACATCTGAAGCACTTTTTTTCCCTTTTTTTTTTTCCTTTTTTTTTTTTTCCTTTTTTTTTTTCTTTTTTTTTCTTTTTTTTTTCTTTTTTTTCTTCTTTTTTTTTCTTTTTTCTTTTTTTTTTCTTTTTTCTTTCTTTTTTTTCTCTTTTTTTTCTTTCTTTTTTTTTTATTTTTTTCTTTTTTTTTATTTTTTTTACTTTCTTTTTTTTTCTTTTTTCTTTCTTTTTTTTTATCTTTTTTCTTTCTTTTTTTTTTTTTTTTCTTTTTCCTTTTTTTTCCT
>NC_051209.1:4017011-4098939 GCF_015220075.1 Falco rusticolus
GGCATCAGTGAGCGAAAACCAGCCTTGGAAGAGAGACACAGTTATGCTTGTTGGAAGGAAGCCATGGGAGCAAGAAGAGAAACTTTAAGATATGGAGTAGTCTGCAGATCTTGTGGCCTTGTAGATAAAGGGAGTTGCTAGGTTGCTGTGTCTGTAATAGAGAAAAGAGCTAAGAGCGGAAAATTACTGAGCATAGTTGCAGGCTGACACATCAGCCCCCTGTAAAGGTATAAAAGGCTTTCTTGATTTTTAAAAAAGTGTCTTCATGTCTTCAATCTGCTCCCAGAGTCCATGCATCATACGCCACAGTGCTTATTTGCCCTCGCTTTCTTCTAACATCCTTTTAAATTTTCTGTTTTTCTCAGAAGGGACTTGATGGTTGGGTTCTCAGATTAAGACTGTTAACATTCCCTTATAAAACATTCCTTCTCTCAGCATATGGCACTTGTGATAAAAGCAGCTTTTTACTACTTTCCATCATACTGTAGTCATTAAAAACAACAACAGTGATGGGGACGATGACTCCTCCCCCTAAATTGTCCAAACGTTGATTTGCACATTTGATACTGCTAGGTTATTATAACATGTTCATTTGGCATACAACACTGGAATTCTTTCCTATTGTCTGCAGTTTGTCTTGAAGGTAGAGGCCATACAGACTTTGTTTCCCAAATAAATTACAAGCATCTATCCTTTCTTTGTTCACTGTTCTGACCTCTTATATGAAGTATGTTTCTTCAGTGAACTGCTCACAGAGTCCCTTCTCACCTTCATCTATCCCCACTAATTAAGTCTACATTTGTCTTGTCTACTCTATTGACAGGTCTATCCTTAAAAATATGGTGACCTGTATTATGCACTGCCTGATCTACCTCTGCCTTAAATACTACAGCATGCCCTCTTTCTAAATTCTTGCGTTGGGTTTGTATGGCAAGGTATTGGTAGCAGGGAGGGTTACAAAAGTGGCTTCTGTGAGAAGATTCAAGAAGTTTCCCCCATGTCCAATAAAGCCAGTGCCAGCTGGCACTGAGCCAATCAGCTATGGTAGTAGTTCCTCTGTGATAACTTATTTAAGGAGGAGAAAAAAAAACCCTGCTGCGCAACAGCAGCCAGAGAAAGGAGTGAGAATATGTGAGAGAAACAGCTATGCAGACATGAAGGTCAGTGAAGAAGAAGGGGGATGAGGTGCTCCAGGCACCAGAGCAGAGATTCCCCTGTCATCCTGTCATGAAGACCATGGTGAGGCAGGTTGTCCCCCTGCAGCCCACGGAGGTGCATGGAAGAGCAGATATCCACCTGCAGCCTGTGGAGGACTGCATGATGGAGCAGGTGAATGCACCTGAAGGAGGCTGTGACCCCATGGAGAGCCTGCACTGGAAAAGGCTCCTGGAAGGGCCTGTGGAAAGAGAGGAACCCACACTGGAGCAGGTTTTCTGGCAGGACTTGTGACCCCTCAGGGGACCCATGCTGGAGCAGTCCGTACCTGAAGGACTGCACTCCATGGAAAGGACCCATGCTAGAGCAGTTAGTGAAGAACTGCAGCCCGTGGGAAGGACACATTGGAAAGTTCGTGGAAGACTGTCTCCTATGGAAGACACCCCATGCTGGAGCAGGGGAAGTGTGTGAGGAGGAAGGAGCAGCAGAGACAATGTGTGATGAACTGACTGCAACCTCCATTTCCCGGCCCCCTGCACCACTCGGGGCTAGGGGGTAGAGAAGCTGGGAATGAAGTTGAGCCCAGGAAGAAGGGAGGGGTGGGGGGAAGGTGTTTTAAGACTTGATTTTATTTCTCATTACCCTACTCTAACTTTTGATTGGCAATAAATTACATTATTTACCCCAAGCTGAGTCTGTTGTGACAGTAATTGCTGAGTGATCTCCCTGTCCTTATCTCAACCCATGAACCTTTCATTATATTTTCTCTTTGCATGTCCAGTTGAAGAGGGGGAGTGATAGAGTGGCTTGGTGAGCACTTGGCATACAGCCAAGGTCAACCCATCACAATTCTGTCCCTGAGGACACTACATTCCAGTTTCTTGTAGCTCAGAGGACCTCAATTCAATATTTCTTTGTGGCCACAGTCACCTCCATGAGCTCTTTATTTTGTGTTCTCACAATGGCAGATAACCTAGGAAGTAGGGGTAAAGCAGTCAGAAACAATTACCAGTTACATATTACATAAATTAGTGCTAAGATATTAGCAGCATCTTTAGCTGTAAAGTACCAGTATCATTAAACCACTGTCCTGGTTTAACCCCAGCCAGAAACTAAGGACCACACAGCCACTTGCTCACTTCCTCCACTTCCCAGAGGGATGGGGAGAAGAATCAGAAAGGAATATAAAACTCAAGGTTTGAGATAATTTAATAATTAAAATAAAATAGAAGAAAATTCCCCAAACAACAACAATAACAATTATAATGAAAAGAAGAGAGGAGGAGAGAGGAACAAAATCCAAAGGGAAGAGAGAAAAAAAACAAGTGACACACAATGCAATCACTGACTGATGTCCAGCCAGTCCCTGAGCAGCAATCAACAGGCCCAGGCCAATCCTCTCCCAGTTTATATACTCAGTATAATGCCCCATGGTATGGAATACCTCTTTGGCTAGTTTGGGTCAGCTGTCCTGGCTGTGTCACCTCCCAATTTCTTGTGCCCCTCCAGCCTTCTGGTTGGGACACCTGGTTTCAGCTGGGATAGAGTTAATTTTCTTCTTAGTAGCTAGTACAGCGCTGTGTTTTGGCTATGATGTGAGAACAATGTTGATAACCACCCTGATGTCTTTAGTTGTTGCTGGGTAATGTTTATACTGAATCAAGGGCTTTTCCATTTCTTGGGCCCTGCCAGCAAGAGGGCTGGAGGGGCACCAGAAATTGGGAGGGGACACAGCCAGCACAGCTGGCCCAAACTAGCCAAAGAGGTATTCCATACCATGGGACATCATGCTGAGTATATAAACTGGGGGAAGAAGAAGGGGGGAACATCTGGCATTATGGCATTTGTCTTCCCAACTAACCATTACATGTGATAGAGCCCTGCTTTCCTGGAGATGGCCAAACACCTGCCTGCCCATGGGAAGTAGTGAATGAATTCCTTCTTTTGCTTTGTTTACGTGCACAGCTTTTGCTTTACCTATTAAATTGTTCTTATCTCAACCCTTGAGTTTTACATTCTTTTCTGATTCTCTTCCCCATCCCTCTGGGCGAGGGGGAGTGAGCAAGCAGCTGCGTGGTACTTGGTTGCCGGCCAGGGTTAAACCACGACACCAGGACAACCACGCTATTAATAATCTGGGGGGGGGGGGGGTTTCAGCAATATGAGTGGAAAAACACTGCTCCCTCTTAACTGCAAACACAAAAATAATGGCAAATTTCTTTAGTGATATTTCATTAACGTGACAAAAACTTACTGAATTGTGCATATTGGAATAATAGAAGCAGCACTGAATCAGGTCTTGTTTTCTTGCAATCTTTTACATTTATGTAGTATTTGGTTCTCCTTACTAAATGAAGATGAACAATAAGATCTTGGTTTCTGATCATGAGATCAAAGATTTACAAAGATGATAAAACCCACTTTGTACAGCCTGTGTCTGCATAACCCTGCTCTAGAGACAAACATAAATTTCTAAACAGCTCTAGAGATTTATACTTCAGCCAGTATAACAACTATTATCTTTGTTTTATTGTTGATTTTTGCAGACTGAAGAAAATTCTTTTGAAGGTCTTGTTGTGCAAGTAACAGAAAATTTGTTCCTTTTTTCACACTTTGTTTCTTATTTTACAGCCTTCAAGAAAATCTGTATTGTTGACACATTTAAATATTTAACAACTGTGGTGAAAATTTATTAAATTGATTACTGCTTATGAAAAAGTCTTTGTCTTTAATTAGGAATTAACTTGGACAAGGAGCTCAAGGACAACTTTATGAACAGGTGGCATTTGTCCTGAGCCCCCTGAACAAGCAAGATATTAACAGGACCATCCAGACAATAAATATTGTGTGCAGCTGTGTCATGACAGTAACTCCACCATGCTTTGGTGTCTGGTCAATATCCCTGGTATGGGTGAACCTTAAAGCTCATGAGATAGTGCATGCCTGCACTTAGCATAAACTTAAAAGTTTACATACACTAGGTATGCAAACTATTTTTGATTTTTAATTGAGTATAAAGGCAGGCAAGCTCTGGGACCGCACCAGAAGCCTCACCTACAGGTGGGGAAATTCCTATGTGGTGCGTCCATTTACCGAGTGTCATGGTTTAACCCTGGCCAGCAAACAAGCACCACGCAGCCACTTGCTCACTCCCCCTCAGCTAGAGGCATGGGGAGGAGAATCAGAAAGGAATGTAAAACTCAGGGGTTGAGATAAGAACAATTTAATAGGTAAAGCAAAAGCCATGCATGCAAGCAAAGCAAAACAAGGAATTCATTCACCACTTCCCATGGGCAGGCAGGTGTTCAGCCATCTCCAGGAAAACAGGGCTCCATCATGCATAACAGTTACTTGGGAAGACTAATACCATAATGCTGAATGTCCCTCCCTTCCTTCTTCTTCCCCCAGTTTATATACCCAGCATGACATCATATGGCATGGAATACCTTTTTGGCTAGTTTGGGTCAGCTGTGCTGTCTGTGTCCCCTCCCAGTTTCTGGTGCCCCTCCAGCCCTCTTGCTGGCAGGGCCCAAGGAAGTGAAAAGCCCTTGATTCAGTATAAACATTACCCAGCAACAACTAAAAACATCAGTGTGTTGTCAACATTGTTCTCACATCATAGCCAGAACACAGCACCGTACTAGCTACTAAGAAGAAAACTAACTCTATCCCAGCTAAAAGCAGGACATCAAGAGACTCCTGGCACCAGCTGCAACAGCTGAAGCATGGGCCTGGATGATTTTAAGGTGGTAATTGGTGTTGTATGCTTTTCTTAGTCTCTGTAATGCTTTGCTGCTTCGCTTCTATTGCTCTATCATAATTTCATATATATCATAATAACTAGTAGTTTCCTTATATCTTGCATGCTATTTTCCTTTATTATATTGTAATATAGCCTACTAAATTTATTCTTATACTTGATTTGAAATTAATTCGTTTGGTATCCAGTCAATCAGCAAAAAACCAACATACCGAAGTGATTTTTGAATACTTTTGCTTGCAGGACCATATTTATTGTCTTCCATGTCAACAAATACACAAAAATTTCTAATTCATAGAACATTTTAAAATTAATACTTTTCTGAGACAGCATCATGCTCTCCATGAGCAAAAAAATTATGCTTTGCTATAAAACCTGTCTGATTTTATATGCAATCTTTTGGGTCTTCTCAGCCTCAGAACCAGAATGACACTAACTAAAAATAGTAGAACAATGCAAATTATTTCCAATCTGCTCTAAAAGAGCAACTCCTCATAAGCAAGGAGAGTTCTCCACTCCCTGAAAAAATATTGAATATCCCAATAATGAATTAGAGGAAGAAAAATCAAAGTTGGACAAACTGGATGTCCCCACACATTCTCTGTGACCCTTGGTCAAGACTGAATTTAAACATGAGGATGAAGAGGAGTAATTTCCTCAGATTACTACTAAAGAAGTTCCATATTCCACTACTGAATTAGGTAAACTGAAAAAAGAATTTGGCCATGCTCCTAAGGCATCAGAGACAGAATCTGTTTGTAGAGCATCATTGTCTGGGGGGAATCAGATGTTAAGTGAAAAGGAGTGTTCCTAACCAAAGGCAACTATCATGCACCTTGGTCTCTGACCCAAAGAGCAGCCTACTGGGCTGGGGGTCTGTCCTGGTTTCAGTTGGGATGGAATTAGTTATTTTCTTGGGAGCTAGTACAGTGCTGCGTTTTGGCTTTGATGCGAGACTTTTCAGTTCCTCAGGCCCTGTTAGCAAAAAGGCTGGAGGGGCAACAAGGAATTGGGAGAGAACACAGCCAGGTCAGCTGACCCAAGCTAGCCAAAGAGATATTCCATACCATGAGATGTCATACCTGATATATAAACTTGGGGGGGGGTTGGCCAGGGCAGATGGATCATTGCTTGGGGACTGGCTGGGCATCGGTTGGTGGGTGGTGAGCAGTTGCATTGTGCACCACATGTTTCTTTCTTCCTTTCCCTCTGGATGTTATTCATTCCCTTCCCCTTTTCATTATAACTATTATTGCAATCATTGTTATTGTTCTTTCATTTTTATTCTATTTCAATTATTAAATTGTTCTTATCTCAACCCTTGAGTTTTACATTCCTTTCCAATTCTCCTCCCCATCCCTCTGGGAGAGGGAGGAGTGAGTGAGTGGGTGGCTGCATGGTACTTAATTACCAGCTAGGGTTTAACCATGACAGGGTCTTCCCAAAGGGTGAAGGGGGATCCCCTTGCTATTATGGGGACAGTCAACCAGCTAGTAGAAAACATACAGAAGGCAGCATGTCTGCAAATGATGTATGACCTGGAGCTTAGATCTAAACAAGAATCCCCAATGATGATGCCAGTCAACCCAGAATGAATGACTCCTCTCATAAGGGGCATCCCCAACTCCTTTAAAAGCGATTGGTATTCAATTACAGGAGAAAATACAGGCAATGTCTCAGGGAGAAAGGGCTATTGCTGCATTAGAAGGGACAGTGACCCCTAATAAAAAACCCCAGGAGAATAAAGTGTGGACTTGGGGAGATGTTGCCCAAGAATTAATAAATTATGGACAAAAATATGGCCCCATCAACACTCCATCCACCAAAACAAACCCAAAAGGTTTAAGGTGCATGGAACTGAAGCTTTCCCCACACCCAAACAACAATAAAAGGATGTCTCCTACAGCATCACCGAGTGGGAGAGATATAGGACACAGATGTAAAAAGTCTGTGGACCATGGGGTGGTGGAAAGGTATTCCCTGAGATCTTATGAATGGGTTGCCGACTGACAAGCTGGAGAAGCTGGTGTTAGAATGGCCTGAAAGTCCACCGGTTAAGAACGAGAACCCAATTCCTAGTGCCCCCTTACCAAAGCCAATCACGTCCCCTAGGCCAACAGAAAACTCCTTTGCCCCCTTGTAATGAACAGGGGAGCAAAGGATGGGTATATATTAGACTGCTTACTGAAAATCACTGAGGTGATCTATTAATTACTTGCTTTGTGAAGCCTAAGCCAATACCAATAACATTCCTGGTAGATGCTGAAGCTCAAATTTCAGCTATTGAAATGAAAGATGCTGTCATGGTTTAACCCCGGCTGGCAACCAAGCACAACGCCGCCAGTTGTTCACTCCCCTTCGCTCAGAGGGATGGGGAGGAGAATCTGAAAGGAATGTAAAACTCAAGGGTTGAGATAAGAACATTCAATTTAAACAGAAGACATAAGAACAACAATAATAATAACAAAATGGAAATGTGGGGAAAAAAGGGTAAAGCAAAAGCTGTGCATACAAGCAAAGCAAAGAATTCATTCACTGCTTCCCATGGGCAGGCAGGTGTTTGGCCATCCCCAGGAAAGCAGGGCTCCATCACATGTAATGGTTACTTGGGAAGACAAACGCCATAATGCCACGTCCCCCCCTTCCTTCTTCCCCCAGTTTATATACTCAGCATGATGTCCCATAATATGGAATACCTCTTTGGCTAGTTTGGGCCAGCTGTCCTGGCTGTGTCCCCTCCCAGTTTCTGGTGCCCCTCCAGCCCTCTTGCTGGCAGGGCCCGAGGAACTGAAAAGTCCTTGATTCAGTATAAACATCACCCAGCAACAATTAAAAACATCCTAGCAACATGACCAGGACAATCAATAGGCTGGTTTCAACTCAAGGATATTCGAAATTCACAAACACTTTCATGATTAGCTTGGAAGAGAAGGAAGATGTCTCCCCTATAGGTTGGCTGTCTGAGGAGACAAGTCAAAAGGAATAATTATTAATACTTCCCACTAAATGGCTCCCAAAGTAGAGGCAATGACAATGCTGAGTATACAATCCAGATTAGTTTCACGACCAGTGATTTTATCATATCATATGCTAGTATTATAAAGTAGAACACAGTGATAGCCTTAGCCCAGGCCCCAAGGATGATAAACACCATAACAGGAAATACATACTGCAAGTATTATATTATATAACCCTGAGATCATACGCAGCACCTTTGAGAGCAAATAAGTCAACATTATGACCAGTGACTATTAAACTAATAAATGTTTATAACTAATTTGTTTTATCAACAGATCTGACCAGAGCATGTTATCACAACCCTTTAAGCCCCATGCTGGGTGCCAAAAAAAGGACTGTCATGGTTTAACCTTAGTCAGCAACTCAGTATCATGCAGCTACTTGCTCATTCCCCCCCCCCCCCCAATGGGATGGTGAGGAGAACTGGAAAAAGGGAAAACACATGGGTTAAGACAGTTGAATAATTGAAATGAAATAAATATAATAATGAATAACAACAACTATTTTAATGAAGAACAAAAGGAGAGGAATAGAACCCAAGGGACAAAAATAATCAAGTGATGCACAATACAATTGCTCACCACCCGCTGACCCATGCCCAGCCAGTCCCTGAACAGCAATTGGCAGCTCCCAGCCAACTCACCCCTGTTGCAATTGAGTTACAGTGGTCAGGAAATAATGCAATGCAAACAAACTAATAAGCAGCAAAAAGCTTTACCATTGGTCAAACTACTGTCCAAGCTGCTTCTCCATCCTCCAGAGGCCAGGCCACACTGCTCCTTGTCTCTGCTTCATTTGTGTTTTTACTCCCACACTCCTCAGAGCTATTTAACCACTTTGTAGGATCACAGATTCACATTGTCAAAGGCCACAGCTGCATATTATCAATGTCAATCAACCTACTGTCTTCACTCCCCTACAACTCCCCTCCCCCCCCCCCTTTTTTATTTCCAAAAAGGTTGCTTCTGCATTATGAAGATTTGGCACATGTTGGGGTTGCGATTTGCCATGCCTGCAATAACCTCCCTACAGTCCTCATTCACATTGTCCTTAGCTAGTTGGTGTAACAATGCTTCCTTAGCTGCCCTATTCTGTATTTGCTTGTCCAAGGTGTCTCTCAATCTATACCAATCTTCACATCATTAACAATACTATATCAACTTTGTTCCTCCTCAAGGCAGCCCCAAAAAACAGTGTGCCATGTCTGAATGCTGAAGGCATTTTTCACTGTAGCTGGCAAATCATTCTTTTTACACCACACCAGCGGAACTTATTGCAATCTCATCATACTTTACACCTCTTCTTTCAAGTATACACATAAGTATTGTTAATATTTTTTCAAAAGGTTGCTTCTGTGTTATGAAGATTTGACATGTGGTGAGGTTGCAATTGCAAAAGGGCTGCAATACCCATTTGCAATCTTCATTGGCAATTAAATGAAGCCAAGAAGCACACCTTTGTTTCTCCAGGTTTATATACCCTTCCCCCAGCTTCTCTGATTGGTTATCCTTACAGCTAGCATGCTCAGCAAATACTACCGATTAGCTAAGATGCATGGGTTTCATGTTCTTAGTCAGCAGCTGATGTGTCACCCTGCATCTGGCTCTAGCCTTGCTTCATATCCTATTTTCTCTCTTTCTTCCTTCTTGTCTCTGAGTTCACTCAGTCAAGGTTGCAGCTTGCTCTCTTTAAAGCCACAGCTCTATCCCATCATTAAGCCCAAGCCACCAGCAACCCAGTCTAATCCCTCATTTCCCCCTTTTTGTTTTTCAACCAAAAAGGCAGCGTTTATCACCTGTTGCAGGGCCCTGTTTCTGCACTTGATCCTGTGCGACATCCACAAGATGAACCTCCTTCAAGCTGCTGTCCTCCATGGATTCTTCCAAGGTCTCCTTGATGGAGACTACAATCAAATATGTACACAGTTCCTGTGGGAAACCCAAAATCCCTCAGCTTATAGCAGTTAGAGTTATGGAGTAATGATTGTATGTTTAAGCTAGTTGTAACCTTTTCTTCACTGTCTTAACAAGAACACACACTTCTCCGATTCATGTTTCCTCCACCTGGGACCAACAGCATGGATGATGTTATTGTAGGGGAGTTTCCCAGGGCCCGTGATAACTGTGCACCCAGACTGCAAACTCCCATTCTTCCTCACCAGCTCACCACACTCCTGTTGCAGTTCTGGACCAGCTGCTTCTAACAGTGCCTCAGCAAGGCCACCAGTGTATTTTAAGGCCTCATTAGATGCATTTACCACAACATCAACAGGATAAGTGCGCATGTCAGCTCTATAAACAGCTATTACAATTCTATCTAAGGTCACTTGACTATAGGTCTTGCCAGTATTACTATTTTCTTGCTGTTCTTCCAGCATGATTAGATACTTATAACTTTGTAGATGAAAATACACAAGCTTTATGTTCTTCAAAGGCTTTTGCTACTGCTTGAGAGCATATATGAACCATAACAATTAATCCCCAATGGCTCACCTCTCTCAGTATCTGTTGTGTGATCCTGATTGCAGGCTCTCCTCATCTGTCTCAGCTACATTGGGCACCACCATTACCACTCATTATCCACAGCCTGTCTAAATCAGTTTGCCTCACACAGGGCACCAATTCTTGCAATTGAGTTACAGCAGTCAGGAAATAACACAACACAAACAAACTAATAAGCAGCAAAAAGCTTTACCATTGATCAAACTCTACTGTCCATGCTGTTTCTTCACCCTCCAGAAGCCAGACCATATTCCTCCTTGTCTCTACTTCATGCAAGCATTTTTCTCCTACCCTCCTCAGAGCTATTTAACCACTTTGCTGTAGGATCACAGCTGCACATCGTCAAAGCAAGGCCACAGCTACATATTATCAATGTCAATCAACCTACTGTCTTCATCCCCCTACACACACCCCACACACACACCCTCCACACACTCCCCCAGTTTATATACTCAGCACAATGTTCTATGGTATGGAATATCCCTTTGGCTAGTTCAGGTCAGCTGTTCTGGCTCTGCTCCCTCCCAGCTTCTTGTGTACCTTCTCACTGGCAGTATATGAGAAACCTAAAAAGTCCTTGACTTAGGGTAAGCACTACTTAGTAACAACTAAAACATCAGTGTGTTATCAACATTATTCTCATACTAAATCCAAGCAGAGCACTGTACCAGCTACTAAGAAGAAAATTAACTCTGTCCCATCTGAAACCAGAACAGTTACTACTGTGTATTGTGAACTATAAATTTAACTATAACATAACTATAGATTTAATCTGTTTTATTTGTGCCTTGTGCATTATGTAAATCATTGGCTATATAGTCTTTACTTGCACATGCAGATATAATTATGAGTAATCTTCAAAGTCTTTTCAAAAGATAACATAGGCTTCTTTGAAGAGATAAGGTAGTGTCAGGTCATAACAAAAATTGCATTTCCATCTGTACTTTCAGTGGGTTTAAGATCAGAAAGAGCCATTCAGATCACACAGTCATATGTCTCTATTTTCAAGCCACAGAATTTTACCTAGGGAAAATAACGTGAGCGTCATCTTTACTAAGAACTTGTCAGTTGAAAGTATCAAAGCAACAACACTACAGTACTAGCAGTTTCTATAGCTGTTCTTCCCAATGAGAGCTGCAGTTGTATATATGAAGGCAGAACTGGGCCAATACAATGTATTATTAAACTAGAGTTTTACTTGCAGATCTAGCAAAACATATAGCTATTAATGTAACCACACAGACAGAATAGCATGTGATTGCATTCAGAACTGGCATAGTGCTTCCAGCAATGCTACACTTAGGAACTATGGAACATACAAACAGTAGGATAGTGGGAAGGTGGTAGCAGGTGTTAGACCCTGATAGGTTTTTGTGTCCCTTTTCTTGCTTGCTATTTGCTGTTGCTGTAGGTGCCCGTATGCTGCGGTTCTAAGTTCCGATTCTTCACATCCTGTTTACATACCTGACAATTTGTGGCCGTCTTAAAGGTACACGGCTAAGTCTCTGAAGTCAACTAACTTATCTGCAGACTCGCTGCAGACCCCAACAATTCCCCCTTTTTGTTTTTTGAACAGCTAGTACCAGGTTTGTTATGTTCTGCAGGGCCCTTGCAAACATGACAGCAACCAAGGTAATAGCAAACAAACAATACTGCCAATTGAGTGAATGGATGCCAAAAAGGCTGACATTTTCTCAGATTTTGGTAACATGTTGCTGCAACGGGGCGCCTAAAATCCATGCAGCACATACCATCAAAATCCTCACAGACATGTTCTTGAGCCAACAACAAAAAGCCAATAGTTGCTCTGTTTTGTATATAATAGTGGCAAATTTGACTCACATTCTTAACTGCCTAACAAACAAGGTATCGACATTCAAAGTGCAAACAATATTGACTTCTTTTGGGTTAACATTATACAGAGGTAATCAATTATCGAAAATATCAAGACTCAGTAAGATTCTTCATTCCCTGCATAGATTCACTTTTTTGCAACAATGTCTGCAAGTCAGTTTCAAGGAAGGGCACACCAAACAAGGACTGGTTCGGTAAGGAGGCCACACATTAGTTGTTGGGTTGACTGCCAGCAGCAGCTCTCCGACGATCTGGCATGCTAAGCTCAGGCCGCACACAGTGAGCAGGCATCCATCATGGACCTTCATCTGTAGAAACACAAGCATAACCTCTCCTCCAAGTTAACAATTCATGCGGTCCCGACCAATGCCCGGTACGAGGGTCTTTCATGCGTACTAAGACACCTTCATGCTTTCTGTAATCGTGCCTCTGGGGTCTCTGGGGTCATTCCCTTCATTCCCCTATTTTTTTTATTTTTTTTTTGGATAAACATGCGGTGCATCGGTGGAAGGAGTAGGACGATCAAGGAGCGGTCCGCCTATCAGTTCTACTAAATTCCAGTTCCCATCTTTTAATGCCCCATCTCTTATAGCCTGCCAAAATCGGCGAGGGTCGCGCGTCATTACTGTACCACGGGAAACTGGATTTTTACCACCTCCAACTTCTTCATCGCCTGTGACTGATAACATTGTCGTAGCTTGACCCAAATCCGGGTTTTTGGCATTTCCATCCTGCGCAGGCAAGGGCCGGAGCCGAGGGGGCGGGCGGGGGGGACGGGCGGCGCTGAGGGGACGGGCAGTGCCGAGGGGGCGGGTGGGGGGGCCGGAGCCGAGGGACGAAGGCGTGTGGGCTGGGGGGAGTCAGGGGGGGCTGGGATCGGTCCACCGAGGCTTCTGCTTGTCGTCCTCATACTCGGAATCGGTATCAAGTATAAGTCGATGCAGTTGGAGAGATTTAGGGGATTCAGGGCATTGGGGAGTGGCGTCTGGTAAGGGACATAGACTCTCCCCCTCCCCCACCCCCTCATCCTCTTGTCTGTACTCCGGAGTGGGATACAGGGGAGATTTGAACGATGTACCCTCATTCGCATTTTGCTGACTTTTTAAGCCCCCACTTGCTTCTTGCGGATTTTTGAAGCCCCCTACAACATGTCTAAGCAGTCCCCATGTAGGCAAAAACCCGGACGCCTCTTTGTCCCCTTTTTCCAGAGCTTCTGACATTGTTGATCCTAAATTGTCCCAGGTCCACACACTAAGAGCAGTCGCGGGGGACATTTCCACTCCATGTGTTTTGGCCCACTTTCGCCATTCTACCACATCAAAAAGTGAGTTTGGGTCCTGAAAACACCCCTTTTCCCTTCCTAATGCAACTAAACCAAATAATTGCTTAATGCAATCTACACCCCGCTTTTCCAAAAAGTGTTTTAAAAGATCTAGGGCTACCTTGAGATCCATGTCACCGGCACTCGTTCTGCTCCTTGATTAAGGCACCTTGATTAGTCCTTTTACGTAGTCATCTGTTGCAGCCTTTGCAGTAGCCCTCACAGACGGCGAACCCCTTTTGGACGGTTCAGGCTCCTTTGGTCGACACACCGAGCAAGTCAGTGTTCATTTGATCTTCACCCCCTAGTCGCTGCTACCGGTGCTTCTCTGTGTCCGCCGCTCCAAACGAAGTTGCATCAGGTCCCTGTTCGGGCGCCACTTGCGAGCAACGGGGAATAACACGCAGCCGACTCAGTATGAGTGATAAAGCATGATTCAATTTATTAGCCCGAATAGCTCTTATTTATACAGTGTATCTAATTATGCATACTCGGCAGTCTATGATTGGCTAGGATCACTACCTACTCATTTACATGGTCCTCCTACTTGCGGTTAGCTAGCTTAAGCAACTTCTTTATCTTTACTGCACATACTTCCTTAGAGTTGTTTGTGAAACTTGTTAAGGTCGCAGTGTCCTTGCAATTCTGCAGCCATCAGCATGGCTAGCAATTTCAGCTGAGGCCTAGTCTTGATAGCACACCGGTTAGACTTGGCTCTGCTCGTACAAACGCTCTAATGATCTGTGACCCTTCTCATCCAGCCATTCTTCAACAATTCCCCCTTTTTCTTTTTGTACGAGCAGGGCCTGATTCACAACATGATCTAAGCTTTTACGCATACATGACAATAAGCAAGAAAATAATAATAATACTACTATGATTACAATCATGATAAGCATAGCACTTTGCAAAAAGCTCTTTATCCATCCTGACAAACCAAACCAATTTGTAAAACCTTCAAGACCAAAGAATCCCTTGTCTTGCTGGATTTTATCAGCATGGTTGATTAATTCTTTTATTTGTCCATGGATGGAATTAGAACAATCTTCTAAATCCATACAGCAGAGCCCTTCAAATTCTTCACACCCGTGCACGTGGGCTAAAAGCAAAAAGTCTATTGCCATGCGATTTTGTAAGACAGCATGCTGAGTCTGAGCTAAATCATCTGCTAGTTCTCCTAAAACTCTACTAGTCAAATTTGCTTGTTTAGTTACCCAACAAGACAGTTCTTTTAGGTTAGAGTGTGCTTTACCAGCAGCCAAGCCTGGAAAAAATATTGAAGCAGCAATGAATTCCCCATAATTCCATAATTTTACGTTATCATCACAGTCCTTTTTTGATTGGACCGTTGTATCTCTTTTCCAGCGTGTGGGATGAGTTTTATTGGGGTGATGCTAGATGGGGTAGTGCTAGACTTAAACGACCAATTGTACATGGGCCACCAATAGGTCGGAAAGGAATTCCATTCCATGCTCTATTACCACAAATAAGAAACAATCCGGTTGGCAATTTCCTTGGGAAGGTGGTAACAGGTGTTAGACCCTGATAGGTTTTTGTGTCCCTTTTCTTGCTTGCTATTTGCTGTTGCTGTAGATGCCCCTATGCTGCGGTTCTAAGTTCCGATTCTTCACATCCTGTTTACATACCTGACAATTTGTGGCCGTCTTAAAGGTACACGGCTAAGTCTTTGAAGTCAACTAACTTATCTGCAGACCCGCTGCAGACCCCAACAGGATTGTGTCAAAGCATATAACCCCTAATTTCCCCCACTTTGATAGGTACTTACGTCTGAAGAAGAAAAGGAGGTCCTGCTGCTCATGCAAGAGTTGGAAATGAAAATGCTAAAGAGGGAAGAAATGTTAAGGGGCAAGAAGCTTTAAAATCACTCAAGTTGCTTTGTCATTTTTACTTTATGAAACCTATGTGTCCGGAGCAGGAGGTAGTAAAATAAGGTGCAGATCACACTTCTATGGCACAGCTTATAGTAAAGAGGTCTATGCAGCTGCACTGCTAAATAGCATAACCTGCTGATGCCCAAGGGAAATGTGTGGGTGCTGCTTTGAGGAGCACATTTTGTCTGCAGCAATGGTCAGACAGTTCCTGAGGCCCCAGTGAGTGCTGAATGAAGCCCAGGACAGGCCTGCACAACTGCAGACAATTAAAGGAGGAAGTTTCTTTGAACAACCAGGTCCTACTCCAAAGTCCATTGAAGTCAGCCTCAGTCCTTCCAACAACTTCAGTGAGCTTCAGCTTGAAACACACACTGCAGTTCTATCCAGCTAATACATGTATAGCTCAAGCAAAATGGTTATATAGCTGTGCAGGGTGGGAGCGGGGGAAGGAGTGCATTCCTTGTGCTCTCCTTCCTGAGCTGCATTCCTGGTTTCAGTAAAGCACATCATGGTGCTCATCTTGATGATTAGGGGACTGGAGCATGTCCCTTATAAGAAAAGCTGAGAGAGCTGGGCCTGTTTACCCTGGAGAAGAGAAGACAGAGAGGGGATCTTATCAATGTATATAAATATCTTAAGGGTGAGTGTCAAGAGGATGGGACCAGACTCTTCAGCAGTGCCCAGTGACAGGACAAGGGGCAACAGGCACAAACTGCAACACAGGAAGTTCCATCTGAATATGAGGAAAAACTTCTTTACTTTGAGGGCATGTTCTGGTTTCAGCTGGGATAGAGTTAATTTTCTTCTTAGTAGATAGTACAGTGCTGTGTTTTGGCTCTGTTGCGAGAACAATGTTGATAGCACGCTGATGTTTTTAGTTGTTGCTGGGTAATGTTTATACTGAATCAAGGACTATTCAGTTTCCCTGGCCCTGCCAGCAAGAGGGCTGGAGGGGCACCAGAAATTGGGAGGGGACACAGCCAGGACAGGTGACCTGAAATAGCCAAAGAGGTATTCCATGCCATATGACGTCATGCTGGGTATATAAACTGGGGGAAGAAGAAGGAAGGGGGAGATGTTTGGAGTGATGGCATTTGCCTTCCCAAGTAACCATTACGTGTGATGGAGCCCTGCTTTCCTGGGGATGGCTGGACACCTGCCTGCCAATGGGAAGTAGTGAATGAATTCCTTCTTTTGCTTTGCTTGCATGCATGGATTTTGCTTTACCTATTAAATTGTTCTTATCTCAACCCTTGAGTTTTACATTCCTTTCTGATTCTCCTCCCCATGCCTCTGGGTGAGGGGGGAGTGAATGAGTGGCTGCATGGTGCTTGGTTGCCAGCTGGGGTTAAACCATGACAGGGTAACAGAGCACTAGAACAGGCTTCCCAGAGAGGTTGTGGAGTCTCCTCTGGAGATATTGAAAACCTGCCTGGACATGATTCTGTGCGACCTACTCTAGCAGAACCTGCTTTAGCAGGGGTTTGGGCTAGATGATCTCCAGAGGTTCCTTCTGACCCTGACCAATCTGTGATTCTGTGGTTGGCAGAAATTACTCCAATGGAGGGCTGCATTGCTCATGGAAGAGAAAATGAGGGATGGGTCACCTCAGAAGAGGCACGATAAGACCGTTATGCCTCAGGAATCTCTTAGGAGCTCTAGATATGTGTGACTTCCACATAATGGGACTGCCAAGGCATTCCATCAGGTATTACACATGTGCTTCTCCCCATTGCAGAAAGGGTGTTTTGAAAACACTCTTTAATCAGACTTATATCTCATATTCCTGTCTATGAAACTGGATTAACTGGTAGCAACACAAGTGTGAAAAGGGTCCCCCGTGAAGAGTCGGCCAAGTCAACGACAATCACACCAATATGGCTACATGCCGTGCTCACTTTATTAAACAAACAGGTCATATTTATAACTTAAACCAACCGCTCACATGGCTTTACACACAGGTGATTGGATAAAAGTCTCTGGCCACATGGGCGTCCGTGTCGCTGATTGGTGAGCATGCTGCAGGCGCCTGATCAGAGTGTGCTGATGAGAGTGTGCTGATTTCTTGGTTCCCAGAACTTGCTCTGCACCTGGCTTCTTGTTTGTGCATAGCTTGTTTTCTTTCTCACACTGCTTGTTCCAAGGACAATTTAAAGTTGCTCTGCAGCTTCAACTAACAGGCCTGGGTTGTCCAACCCAGACAATGGTAACATATGTCCTCGGTCCTTTAAAAATCCCTCTACACAAGTGTGGTTAAGCCACTAAGTCTCTATGCCCTTTTGTGGAGATATAAAAATTTAATTCCAGCAACAGACAGTTTTCTCCACTCCAGCATGCAAACAAAAGCAAGTGTCGTAGTTTAACCCCAGCTGGCAACCACGTACCACACAGCTGCTTGCTCACTCCTCCCACAGTGGGGCTGGGGGAGAGAATCAGAAGAGTAAAAGTGAGAAACCTTATGGGTTGAGATAAAGACAGTTTAATAGGTAAAGCAAAAGCTGTGCATGCAAGCAAAGCAAAAGAAGGAATTCATTAACCACTTTCCATCAGCAGGCAGGTGTTCAGCCATCTCCAGGAAACCAGGGCTCCATCACATGTAACAGTTACTTGGGAAGATAAACACCATAATGACAGATGTCTCCCCCCCCCCCCCCCCTTCCTTCTTCTTCCCCCAACTTATATACTCAGCATGATGTCATATGGTATGGGCTATCCCTTTGTCTAATTTGGGTCACCTGTCCTGGCTGTGTCCCCTCCCAATTTCTAGTGCCCCTCCAGCCCTCTTGCTGGCAGGGCCAGGGAAACTGAATAGTCCTTGAGTTAGTATAAACATTACCCAGCAAGAATTAAAAACATCAGTGTGTTATCAACATTGTTCAAACACCAAATCCAAAACACAGCACTGTACTATCTACTAAGAAGAAAACCATCCCGGCTGAAACCAGGACAAGTCTGATATCCTCCTTCTCCATAAATAAAGCATGTGTATCTACATTCATCCTTTGATCATTTGGGGGTTTATAGATGAAAAGGTCCCAAAATGGATCAATAAGTATCTTTGCCATAGGAGAAAACTGAGACACAGATAGTGAGAATGACTTGTCTGGGAGGAATTGTGGAATATTTATTCATTTAAATTTAAATAATAATAAAGGGGGAAAAAATGCCTAGATAAGGTTCTAGGCACGTAACACACAGCTAATAACAATATAAGGTCCCAGCACTGAAACGAATGATTTCAAACAAGAACTTAGCCAGTCAGTTATAAAAGCTCTCTTCCAGTCCTACATCATTCCAGGAAGTATATTCCCATTGCTTTCCAAAAACCTTATTGAACAGATGTATTTTGCAGTATGCTCAAAAGACTGGCAGCCCTAAATCATATACATTACACAAAGGAGAGGAGGTTAAGATTATCTGCGCAACTTTACCTTCAACATAACACTTACTCATATACCCTGGCTTTGCATACCTTTGCAACCTTCTAGTCTTTTAATGTTTTAATGAGGACTTTACAAAGTATTTCTGTCTAGTTGTCTGTCTATTCAGTAACTCTGTTATTATAATTAAAATTATGATCTCCTAGTATTCATAAAAAATAGCTATCTTGGAATTAAAGAGAAACAGGGTATTAGAAATTAGTAGCAAAAAATAATTTATTTATTTAAAAACATTTGAAGCTCTTTTGATCTAAAGATTGGGGACAGGAAGTGGTTTTTTTGGTACAAGTCAGGAGTTTGGGAGACAGGCTTTCTCCTCTGTACCATACAGGAAGGTAGGTGGTGAAAATTTGAGATCCAAAGCATATACTTAGCTAGTTTATTAAAAAAATCCCATCATACTAGATACTAATACTTCAAAGACAACTCATCCACTGATAGGCTGGCCTGACACTGTATGGAGACCTGAACACTAAGCCCTTGTGTAATGTCTAAATAGTATAGGCTTTACACAGTGATTCTACATGGGCTTTGGATAATCTTTGAAAAATCTTCTCATCTAGTTGACCTGTTCCACATGTCCTCTGAAATCCTTGGCTTTCAAGAACAGTGTCTGTTCTTATTTCCCCTGTCTCTGGTTGTTAGACCACTCAATGTGAATGTGCAGCTCATTCTTAGCTACAGAGATTGAACCATATGCTTTAATACTGTCACCACTTTATATGTGTGCTGCCCTCAAGGAATGATACATGATGAAAGATCTATATTTCCATTACCTGAGTCCCCTATAAAGCAGAACAAGTTGTTTTCTTCTGTTTTGGGCTAAGTGAGGACAGGATGAGTGAAATCATTCTTCATATTGTAGCTAAAGAACAGTTTTACTCTGTAAATCCACTGTAAAATCCAGTCCTGCTTAGCCTATAGTTTGGGATAAAAGGTAATTAACCTCAGGAAAATTAAATCTCTCAGAAGTGAGGCTGAATCAAAGTGCAGCTGTCCAAAAGCAATGTGACCCCTGTATTGCTTTTTGTGTAATGAGCAAACTATAGGAGTGGGACTGCAGTCAGGCGAAGGAAAATTATAGCATCTGTTCTCCAAAAAGCAGAGGACATTCAGGGATTCAGTGATGAAGTTCTACATAAGATAAGGCAAGACATCAGAAACTGAGACAGTGGGTTGTTTTGACATTGATAATGTGCAGCTGTGATCCTGCAGCAAAGTAGTAAATAACTTTGAGGGAGCATGAGAAGAAACCCAGATGAGACAAAGGAAGAATGTGATCTCACCTCTAGAAAATAAGGAAGCAGCGTGAACAGCAGAGAATAGCCTATAATGAACAGCAGCTGGACGCATGAACAGTAGAGTTTGACCAACAATAAAGCTTTTAGCAGCATACATACAGGGTATAAACCTATAAAAGCTGTAACTAACTAGCAATAAATGTCTTTGCTTCACAATCCTTGCAAAGTCCGTGCCTCGTATGCCCCAGCAAAAGAAGATCTTGGGTTTTTTTTTCCAGCTTCTGATTTCAGATAAGTAATTCTTCAGTTAGTAAGAAACTGGGGAGTGTTTTTACAACTTACTGCAAAACAAACCTTTAGGTACAGCCTAATTAATGCTTGCCTGTGCACACGCAGTGGCATAGAAGCTGAGTCCCAATATCCTCAAAGAAGCACATGATGAAAACTTTGGCTGAGCAGAGCCTTGAGATGACACTTTCTAACTTTTCCTTACAGTGAGCGTTCCAAGCAATACTCAGTGCTTCCATTTCTCAAGCAAGGTTTTCTGAAAATGTAAGTTAGTAAACATAATAAAACTTTTTAAAATAGCACAATCTGAGATTTGCCAAAGGAGACAGTAAGTAAAAATATGGGAATTAACTCCCTTCTCTCTGTCTACTTTGCAGTTTTCTCATCGGCCTTGCTTTCTACTTCAGTAACCTTTGCTGTCCTCTTGCACTGTATAATCTTCAGACAATTTCCCCTAGGTTCCTAAGAAACATTCCTTCTCTCTCACTTCTTAGTCTCTTCTGAGGGTTCATTTTTTGCTGTTATCACTACCTCACTCCTACTAGTAGTCTCAGCCACTGCTTATATAGCACTCCAGAAACTCCCTGCTCAGTTTCCCCCAGAGGGGACTGTAGACACAGGAATCCTCAAACTACAGCCCATAGGCCAGATACAACCCCCCAGGGTCCTCAATGCAGCCCCCTGGTATTTACAGACACACACACCCCCACCCCTGCTAGGGATTGGGGGAAACCAAGCAGCCACAGATGACTTCCTGCCACTTCACATGCATGCTGGCCCCCTATTTAAAAAGTTTAAGGACCCCTGCATTAGAGGAATGAAGCTGGGTTAATTAACATTGATAATATACAACTGTGGGCTGGCTTCAGGGGCAGTGGGTTGGCTGATGTAGATAAGGTGCAGCTGTGGCTGGTTCTGTTAAGTGGTTGGGTGGCCAATGAAGAGAGAGCAGCTGAGAAGGAGAGAGGAGGAAGAAGCAGAAAGGAGAGAGAGAGTGTGTGAGCGTGAGTGTGTGAGCATGAGTGTGTGAGCATGAGTATGAGTATGAGTGTTGTCTGTTTGTCCTGGATGAGGAGAGACTTGGAGAAGGCAGCAGAGTGACTAGTATGAAGAGTATGCTGGTATGTGATGGTAAAAGACCTTATTGCAGCTGGTTAATTTGGAGAGTGCTGCAACAGGAGACTATCTTTGTATTTTTCAAGGGGGCTTTGTCTTCATAAATTTACAAGAGCTATGGCAAGGTAGACTAGTTGATTTTCTCCCCAGATGTAGCCTATCAAGCTAAACATACTGCATGTGTACAGTAAAGTAAGCTGCAAATAGATAAAACCATTCTGTGAGAACACACCCTTCATAAGGTGTACTACTTCTAGAATATTTGATAAAACAGCAGAATAGAGATCCCAGTCAAATAAATAAACTGCTTCAAGAAAATTACTTAATTAAATAAAAACTTATAAAGTATGCAAAATTATAAATAGTTAATTAGAATTTCCATGTTTCTTCCTTCAAGACCCTTATTCAGCTTTTGCTTGGCCTGTGATTTTTTCAATTAGGGTATTCTTACATAGAAAGTATGTAAAATCAAATAAATTGTTAGTCCTGAGCAGGTAGAATGCCTTCCTCATTATCCTTGCTCAAAGAAGGAGCCTTGATCTGATCTGAGGAGGGGAAAAATATGCTTGTCTGGTTGTTACTCTCCAGTATGAACAATTAAGATAAGAGAGGGACAGAGAGGATTAGTTGGTGTTAATAGTTACTCTGGAGTAGCTGGGTGCATAGGGACTGTAACTTCTCCACAAAACAAAGGAATGTAACTATAAAACACACAGCTCTGATCAGCTCCTGTATCACTGCAGCTGCATTTCACATCCGTATGCCATCTTCATTCACTCTAAAATTACAGACTGCTTTTGGGAGAGGGTTCCACGTAGATAATCACTGTGTCACTGGAGAGGTGTTTTGATGACTATGAGCTATGAAAGGCAATATTAAGTGCTCTCCAGATAGTCCCTTTTGGTTATATATGCTACTGCAGGTTCTTGTTTAGTGTTAACATGTTAATTTTTATGTATTTGAAGAAGTCCTGAGGTATAATTTCACTCTGTCAGTTCCATGTGCTGTGGAAAAAGTGCCCAAGTATTAATCACTCTGCAATGGACAAGCCAAAAGTGTTGAACAGAGAAAGTATGATCCAAGTGCTGCTGAGCAGTTACAAAAAGGAGCAATCAAGTTCTCATTTATGCAAAGATCTCCTTCAACTTGTGTATATTTCCACAAACTGTTTCTTAATGGTGAACTTTTTTTTTTGCATATGTAGTCATACAATTAAACAGCATAATGTAGACTGACCACTAAATATCCACTTAAATTTTCTGATTGAAATGATTTTGCATTGGAAATGTATGATTAGTTCTCTCTCTCTA
The DNA here is from genome assembly GCF_015220075.1 of Falco rusticolus. NCBI lineage: Eukaryota > Metazoa > Chordata > Aves > Falconiformes > Falconidae > Falco > Falco rusticolus. The sequence goes on from NC_051209.1 coordinate 4,039,908, forward strand.
ATATGACACGATTCCACCCTACATTCTGCTAAGTTATATAAAAATATCACCAGAAAAATTAAAAAAGGAAAAATTGTCACCTTGTATATACAGGATATTAAAAAAAGAAGAATCATGACAAGTCAGGCAAGCTTTTAGGATAAGGAATTTATTTATAACTTTAAAAACTTTTTGCATAAGAAAATTGCCAGAAAAATAAATCCATACAGATATGTTGTTTTATTAAATCATCTATCTTTCTGTCTTCCATCTTAAAATGTGTTAGGAGGAGATAATCAACCCCTGAGGTCCAGCATAAAAGAAATGCAAGTTTGACAGCTTCAGAGTCTTCCTTATAGCCAGAACATATCCAAGACCATATGGCAGAAGGAGTTGAAGGAGATTTTTCTCCTTTTCCTGTTATCCATTAGTAAGGAGAAAGAGGGACAGCTGACTATGCAAGTCATTGGAGCACCTATTTTTCTGTGTTTGTTTCTCTGGCTAGCTTTCCCTAAAACAAGTAGTTCAGTTGGCACTGTATTTCAAAGCTGCTGTTAGCTTGACAGTTTTCTGAACCAGAAAGAAATTTTTTTTGAGCCATAATGACACAATGGCAAGGGTTTGTGTGTATTACAGTATCCTGAAAATATATTAGCATAATAAGAACTAAAGACAGGAATTTTATATATTTAATACATTAACTCAGAAGTTTAATTGTAATTGTAATATTTAGCTACTATTCAATGAGAGGATCAGAAAGACCAGCAGTGGAGAGAAATTTAAATAAAAAAAACAGGTGATTTGTGGGTATCTGTTATGATAAAGAAGAAAAAACCCCAAATATTTCCAAATCAGGAATATCTTCATATCATCCTGCAGAAAATAAAGGAATCACCCATAAATACTGGATCAGAAAAATCTTTTATGTTTTTAGGAGCAGGGTGTTCACTTTCTCTGCTAAAATGAAAAGTTAAAACAGTAGCCTAATGCTTCATAAATCCTTCCCTATATCATATTCCTGTGTGTGTTGATTAGCCATCTTTGGTCTTTTGAAAAACTGGATTACAGTCATGCTGTTCTTACTCTTTTCAAGGTTCTTTGTCTTTAAAAAGGGATTAGAATTCATTCCACTGATGACTTCAATTGCTTGATCTATAAATTGGTACCAATTCTGGAAACTTGGAAACAATTGTTATTAAATTTCTGAGCTACATTGACACAGCAGAGATAAAGGTCATTAAAGGTAATACAAGTTAAATATTTTGTATTATATTTATTCTGTGTCTGTCATGAGCATTTTTCATGAGTTTTACTCATGAGTTATTACTTCTACTAAATTATTTCATCGTTATGCTATTATTAAATCTGACCAATTCACAGTCTCACACATACTAAAACCATAGAAACTCCTCAAATACTTCAGTCTACACTCAAAGATGATAGAGGCAGTGGAAACCATCATCTGGAAACCCTTGAGTTTGATCTCCATAATATATACTATGGAATTTCACTCAAAAATTTTTGCATCTAATCCAGTAATTTTGATTAAACTACAGGATATCTTTTATGCAGGTGGTCAATATAGACATAGAATAAACCCAGCCTGTATAGGGATGGCTAATCCAGCATATACATTTCTAAACTGGTCCAATGAACTGCTTGTAAAAGTAATCTTAAATCCCTGACATGAATACATGGAATACATTTTCTTTATAACACTCTTCCTTGGAATTTCCTGTTTAGTTGGGTACTCTGTTAGTGAACAAAGATTTCATTATGTATCCTGTGCATGCATAAGTTTTAGACCTAGTACTGGAATATTTACATATGAGAGTAATTTTGTTCATGGTGGGAGTAGTCCCAGTGCATTAGCTGGTACTTTGTGGATACCTACAAATTTGTCTTTTGAGCAAAATTCTGGTGCTTAGTTGAGCAGCAGGTATATGAAATTGCCTTAAACTCCTGAAACACAGCATTGACTGAGTGTATTATATCCCCTATCACCCACAAACCTCCAGAAAGATTGAATGATATAATGGACAGTTAAAGACTATGTAGAGAGTGTTGGGCAATGGGGCATGGAAGCATTGGGATATAAATTTATAACAGAAGCCACTTGGCTGGTTAACACTAGATGATCTAACTATTCTGGTCCTGCCCAAACAAAACCCCTACATACTGTGGGAGGAGATAAGGTCCCATTAGTGCACATAGGGAAGTGGCTGGGGAAGGCGTTGTGGATTGCTCCTCCCATAGGAAAAGGCAAACCCATTCATGGGGTTGTCTTCACTGAAGAACCTGGGTGTACTTGGTGGGTAATGCGGAAGAATGGGGAGACCTGGTGTGTGCCTCAAGGAGATTTAACCTTGGGGGGGGGAAATAATCTGTGATGCGAGTTGTATGTTGTAGGAAGTAACGTAGCAGGAATGACCTGAATGAACTGACAAAGCTTTGCAGGGAACCCCGCGAGTGCAATGATGACCCAAACCAAGCTGGTGTTGGCACACAACAATTGCACATACTGCTTCTCCTGTCCTGAGTACCCATCTTGACAGATGGGGCCCAAGTCATAGCCTGTTCTTATGAACATCTGGAGGAGTGGAGGAAGCCCATGAAATGGGAGAGTAACATCTATCTGTTAAAAGACAAGGGATAGCAGTTATTGTGAATGTATAAAACTGTACGTTAGGTATAAAGATTTAATTATGTAGTATAAGTTGTAAGTGTTGGTAAGAAGGGATTTCAGTAATCAGTATTAGATACAACAGGATGGTTAAAAGATATATATATATATGTACTAAGTTATGTGGGACCTGAACATGACACAAATGGTATGGAATAAGGGGTGGAGATTGTATTGGGTCTGACTGAGCTGGAGTCAATTTTCCCCATAGCAGCCCTCATAGTGCTGTGCATTGTATTAGTAGCTAGAAAGGTGTTGATAACATAAAAATGTTTTGCTACTGCTGAGCAATGTTCCCACAGCATCAAGGCTCTCTCTCCAAACTCCATACCCCCAAAGTCCATCAGGCTGGGGATGTGCAAGAGGTTGGGAGGGGGCATAGCTTGGACAGCTGACCCAAATTGACCAAAGGGATATTCCATACCATATGACATTGCGTTCAGCAATAAAAACTAAGAGAAAGGAGGAGGAGGGGGGCATTTGTTATTAAGATATTTGTCTTCCAAAGTAACTGCTACATATACTGAGGCCCTACTTCCCAGGAAGTGGCTGGACCTTGCCTGCTGATGGGAAATGGATAATATTTTTTGTTTTCTTTGCTTCTGTGTGTGGCCTTTACTTTTCTTTATTGAACTGCCTTTAACTTGACCCATGAGTTTTTCTTCTTATTTTCTCCCCCTGTCTAGATGAGTAGGGAGAGTGATAGAGCTGCTTGGTGGGCACCTGGTGACCAGCCAAGGTCAACCCATCAGACTATTTTTCACATTTTCAAATTATAAGTTGCCATTACAGTTTCTTGTTTTTGTGCTTATCAGTGGTATCTCAGAATGTGTCCAGTTTCTAGGTACCCAGCTGTACTTTGAAGATGCCAGATGTACTTTTCAAAGATGCTTCTGGTTCCCAGGCTAACAGTTCTTAGGCTGGCATGTATTTTCTCTGTCAGAATTTTTCAGCAGACATTTTTTTTCTCTTCAGCAATTTTCCCCTTATAACCAGGTCACCTTTCTGGCTGCTCACAGTTACCCAGAGAGGTTGTGGAGTCTTCATTCTTGGAGATAGTCAAAAGCCATCTGGACATGGTCCTGGGCAACTGGCTTTAGGTGGCTGTGCTTGAGCAGAGGTCCTTTTCAACTTAAATGATTCTATGAATCTATGAAAAGCAATCAGACTCATTTCTACTGGCCATTATGGTGGTCTGAGTGCTGCACCTTGGTTTATCAACTGCTTATAGTCTAGATGCTTTTTGCTTGTTTCCTCCTTTGACTTTTGGTGATGCAACACAGTGGTTGTTTGACTCAGGCTGGATGCCAGGTCTCCATGAAGCTACTCTTATTACTCCCCTTCCTCAGCTGAACAGGCAGAGAAAAATATGACAAAAGGCTCATGGGTTGAGATAAGGACAGGGGAGAGATCACTCAGCAATTACTGTCACAGGCAAAACAGACTTGACTCAGTGTTGTGGTTTAACCCTGGTCAGCAACCAAGTACCACGTAGCTGCTTGCTCACTCCCCCTCACCCAGAGGGATGGGGAAGAGAATCAGAAAAGAATGTAAAACTCAAGGGTTGAGATAAGAACAATTTAATAGGTAAAGCAAAAGCTGTGCACGTAAACAAAGCAAAAGAAGGAATTCATTCACTACTTCCCATGGGCAGGCAGGTGTTTGGCCATCTCCAGGAAAGCAGGGCTCTATCACATGTAATGGTTAGTTGGGAAGACAAATGCCATAATGCCAGATGTTCCCCCCTTCCTTCTTCTTCCCCCAGTTTATATACTCAGCATGATGTCCCATGGTATGGAATACCTCTTTGGCTAGTTTGGGCCAGCTGTGCTGGCTGTGTCCCCTCCCAATTTCTGGTGCCCCTCCAGCCCTCTTGCTGGCAGGGCCCAAGGAACTGAAAAGTCCTTGATTCAGTATAAACATCACCCAGCAACAACCAAAAACATCAGTGTGCTATCAGCATTGTTCTCACACCAAATCCAGAACACATCACTGCACCAGCTACTAAGAAGATAATTAACTCTATCCCAGCTGAAACCAGGATACTCAGGAAAAGTAATTTATTGCCAATCAAAAGTTAGAGTAGGGTAATGAGAAATAAAATCAAGTCTTAAAACACCTTCCCCCCACCCCTCCCTTCTTCCTGGGCTCAACTTCATTCCCAGCTTCTCTACCCCCTAGCCCCGAGTGGTGCAGGGGGCCGGGAAATGGAGGTTGCAGTCAGTTCATCACACATTGTCTCTGCTGCTCCTTCCTCCTCACACACTTCCCCTGCTCCAGCATGGGGTGTCTTCCATAGGAGACAGTCTTCCACGAACTTTCCAATGTGTCCTTCCCACGGGCTGCAGTTCTTCACTAACTGCTCTAGCATGGGTCCTTTCCATGGAGTGCAGTCCTTCAGGTACGGACTGCTCCAGCATGGGTCCCCTGAGGGGTCACAAGTCCTGCCAGAAAACCTGCTCCAGTGTGGGTTCCTCTCTTTCCACAGGCCCTTCCAGGAGCCTTTTCCAGTGCAGGCTCTCCATGGGGTCACAGCCTCCTTCAGGTGCATTCACCTGCTCCATCATGCAGTCCTCCACAGGCTGCAGGTGGATATCTGCTCTTCCATGCACCTCCGTGGGCTGCAGGGGGACAACCTGCCTCACCATGGTCTTCATGACAGGATGACAGGGGAATCTCTGCTCTGGTGCCTGGAGCACCTCCTCCCCCTTCTTCTTCACTGACCTTCGTGTCTGCATAGCTGTTTCTCTCACATATTCTTATTTCTCTCTTCCAGGTGCTGCTGTGCAGCAGATGTTTCCCCTCCTTAAATAAGTTGTCACAGAGGCACTATCACTGTTGCTGATTGGCTCATCTGGCTAGCAGTGGGTCCATCATGGAGCTGGCTGGCACTGGCTTTATTGGACATAGGGGAAACTTCTAGCAGCTTCTTACAGAATCTACCTGTCCTGGTTTCGGCTGGGATAGAGTTAATTTTCTTCCTACCAGCTAGTACAGTGGCGTGTTTTGGATTTAGTATGAGACTAATGTTAATAACACTCTGATGTTTTTAGTTGTTTCTACATAGTGTTTCTACTAAGTCAAGGACTTTTCAGCTTGTCATACCCTGCCAGAAAGAATGCTGGATGGGCAAAAGCATCTGGGAGGGGTCACAGCAAGCCCAGCTGACCCAAACTAGCCAAAGGGATATTCCATACTATATGACATCATGCTCAGTATATAAACGGGGGGGGAAAGCTGGCTAGGGGCTGTTGCTTGGGAACTGGCTAAGCTTCGATTGGCGAGTGGTTAGCAATTGCATTGTGCATAACTTGTTTTGTATATTCTAATTGTTTTATCATTATTTTGTCATTATTAATATATTCTGTTTTCTGTTTCATTAAACTTTATCTCAGCCCATGAGTTTCAGTCTTCTGATTCTCTCTCCCATTCTGCTGGCAGGGCAGAGGGAGTGAGCAACTGCATGGTACTTAGTTGTTGGCTGGGGTTAAACCATGACAGTCCTTTTTGGTGCTCAATGTGGGGCATGAGAAGTTGAGATAACAGATCTGATTAGAATGCATTAGAACAAATTTGTTATAATTATTTATTAGCTTAATAGTCACTGGTCAGAATGTTGATTTATTTGCTCTCAAAGTTGGTTTGCTTGTTCTTAAAGTTATGTTATGTAATACCTTACTTGAAGTATACGTTCCCTGCTGTGTTGTTTATCACCTGTAGGAACTGGGCTAAGGTTATCATGTTGTTTTACTTTTGTGGCAGTGTGGTCCCCTCCTTCCCCCATCCTGAACTTTGTTTCCGTGACAATGCTCAAGTGATAAGCACCTGGGGCAGTTGAAATGGATGTGTCTGGTCACAATGGCTACATCCAACTCAAAGTGGATTCTGGGGAGACATAACAACAGGATAATCAAGGGCTAATTTGAATAATGTGCCCACCTAACAGTGCTGGTCAAGGTCAAAGTTTGAAAGAAACTAACTTCTGTAGTTGGTATGCAAATATGACCATGAGTCAATTATCTTACTCCACAGTGGACAGCCCAGAGCCCATTGAGCTCTCCTGCATGGCAGCGGGCTGCATACCAGGATCTCCCCTTGAGTAGGGATACCTCTCAAGGTTACTCCTCGAGGCTGAGAGATTCCTTGCTGCAACAGATTCTCGGTAAGTGATTAATAGCATGCCAAACTTTGAAATCTTAGCTAAGTGGTATAAAGGATTGATTGCACACATATAATCTTTTAGATATAAACCGTTGACCAAATCTGGGAATAAGTCTGGATCTAGTGGCACCTAAACTCCCCTCTGAGAAGGAGTTTAGAATGCAAGGGGGTCCTTTCTGAACCTCATGACTCAATGGGAGGGTCTCCCTGACAGTTTCATCTAACCCTGTCCTCCGTGCAGTAAATAATCAAGTGTACCTTGCCATCAAATCTTGTTAAACCACTGTCTCATTTACTATCAAACTTTGTTAAATCTGTTTCATACCAATAAACATATTGCTACTTCTCTCTTATGAGTGAAGTGTGTCGCTCCATCCTTGACAACTTTGTGACACTGGTGTAATAAGTAACTAAGGGTAATTTGCTGATCAAAGGGTTTTTTAACAAAAGGAATGATCTTGTTGTAACAGATTTGAGAATGTTTCGTCTGGTGAGAAAAGAGTTAACTGTTAACCATGAGGTTGGAGATGTACCTCCTCAAGGCCAATGTTAAACCATAACCTCATGTTACTATGACAACTTTGTCCTCGTCTAGACTTTAGTGTAAAAAGAGTTTAGTTTGTAATGTACAGCTTCTTGCTACGGGACTGAGAGCATAACTGTTTGCTTAAACCGGCCTTGAAGTTGAGAATAAAAGGGCTGTGTTACTTGTCGGAATTTGCGAGCCTGGATGGAGCTGCAATTCCCCGACTGCCCAGCACGCTGTTTTTGCTTTCCTGCCTTAATAAATACTTAGTGAATTTATTTTGGACTCTAGCTATTTCAATTTCAACTATAACACTGACTTATGATATGATAGAATCACTGGTCACGAAACTAATTTGGTATTTGTACTCAGCATTGCTGCATCTCCATACTTCAGGAATCATCTCTCTGAAACTATTAATAATACCTTTTGCCTTTTCTCCTCAGAGAGCCAGTCCATGGGGGAAGACATCTCCCTTCATCTTCCCCTTCTCCTCCAGGCTAATTACAATAGTGCTTGAGAATTTTGAATATCCTCCAGATGTTCAAACCAGCATGTTACTATTGCTAGGAATGCTGAATGTGTTCTAGGTCTTGATTAAGGTTAAACAGCTATTTAAGAATACTACCCAAAGATCTGCCCCAGTGCTGGATAGTTATGAGTGGCAGAGGGTGTGGGATAGCATGGGCAAGTACCTAGGAAAGTAGGCACCTCCAGTGTTTTGGAACTTCACCCCTAAACAAATATTTTGAGAAAGTATGCTGTCACTCTGGTAATTCTAGAGACCCACAAATCACTGCAACATGCTGGGGCCTAGCCCATGACTACCAAGTCCTGTTCAACACTGTTCAGTACCTTCAAGGGGAAAAGAAGGTCTCTGGATCTGATGACGAGGGGTCAGACACTGCAGCTACTCAAACCCCTGCAACACACAGTGGCTATTTCAACCCCCGCAACAGGCAGTGCAGTTACTTCAACCCTGACAACAAGCACTACAGGTATTCCAACCCCTATGACAGGCACAGCAGCTGAACCAGAGAACTAACCCATGCCAATATCTGTTGCAGCACAAACAAACTAGTAGGCTGCAACAAGGGTTTTACCATCAGTCAGATTCTACTGTCCATACTGTTTCTCCTTCCTCCAGAGGCCAGGCCAGGCCACACTGCCCCTCCTCCATCTAACCCCCTTCTCCTACAATCCTCAGTGCTATTTAACTACTTAGCAGGAACAAGCTACAGCTGCACATCATCCATGTCAATCAACCCACTGCCTTCCAGGCAAGGCCACAGTTGCATATTATCAATGCTAATCAACCCACTGCCTTCATTCCTCTACAAGTATCTGTCACCCCTATACCCAAGAAGAAATATATACGAAGGTCAGCTCATTTAGTAAGGGATGAAGAAGCAGGGCCATCACAAGAAGAGGAGGAGGAAGAGGTGGAAGCCATAAAAGAGACGGTAACCACCTGATCCCTATCCCTGAATAAGCTGCAAGATATGCAAAAATATTTCCATTAATAGAGATTTAAATTTTAGAGAAGCAAGGAAGGGGGTTAGCAGAACAGCTACCTTGGACTTCTGGAGGGCTGACGTTGGCCTGTTTAGAAGACTGGTTGACAGAGTCCCTTGGGAGGCAGTCCTGAAGGGCCAAGGGGTCCAGGAAGGCTGGATATTCTTCATGAAGGAAGTCTTAAAGGTACAGGACTAGGCTGTCACCATTTGCAGAAATATGAGATGATGGGGAAGAAGACCAGCCTGGCTGAACAGAGAGCTTTGGCTGGAACTCAGGGAAAAAAGGGGCAGGCAACTCTGGAGGACTATAAGGATGTCATGAAGTTATGCAGGGTGAAGATGAGAGAGGCAAAAGCCCAGCTAGAACTCGGGCTGGCCACTACCATAAAAGATAACAAAAATTGTCTTTACAAATACATTAGAAACAAAAGGAGGGCCAAGGATAATCTCCATCCTTTATTGGATGCGGCAGGGAGTATTGCCACAAAAGATGAGGAGAAGGCTGAGGTACTTGATGCTTTCTTTGCCTCAGTCTTTAATAGCAAGACCAGCTTTTCCCTCAGGGTACTCATCCCCCTGAGCTGGAAGACAGGGATGAGAAGGAGCAGAATGAAGTCCCCACAGTCCAAGAGGAAACGGTTAGTGACCTGCTGCTCCACTTAGACACACACTAGTCTATGGGGACAGATGGGATCCACCCAAGGTTACTGAGGGAGCTGGTGGAGGAGCTTGCCGAGCCACTCTCTCTCCATCATTAATCGCCAGTCCTGAGGCTAACCAGTGGGGTCCCAGAAGACTGGAGGTTGGCCAATGTGACGCCCATCTGCAAGAAGGGCAGGAAGGAGGATTCCGGGAACTACAGGCCTGTCAGCCTGACCTGGGTGCTGGGGAAGGTTATGGAGCAGATCGTCCTGAGCGCCATCACGTGGCACATGCAGGACAACCAGGGGATCAGGCCCAACCAGCATGGGTTTATGAAAGGCAGGTCCTGCTTGATGAACCTGATCTCCTTCTATAACAAGATGACCTGCCTAGTGGATGAGAGAAAGGCTGTGGATGTTGTCTACCTGGACCTTAGTAAAGCCTTTGACACTGTCTCCCACAGCATTCTCCTGGAGAAACTGGCTGCTCATGGCCTGGATGGGTATGTGCTATGCTGGGTAAAAAGCTGGCTGGATGGCCGAGCCCAAAGAGTGGTAGTGAATGGAGCTACATCCAGCTGGTGGCTGCTCACCAGTGGTGTTTCCCAGGGCTCAGTATTGGGACTAGTCCTGTTTAATATCTTTATTGACAATCTGGTCAAGGGGATTGAGTGCACCCTCAGGAAGTATGCAGATGACACCAAGTTGGATTGGGGAGTGTTGATCTGCTTGAGGGTAGGCGGGCTCTGCAGAGGGATCTGAACAGGCTGGACTGATGGCCCAAGGCCAATTCTATGAGATTCAACAAGGAGAAGCGCCAGGTCTGGACTAGGGTCACAACAACCCCACACAATGCTATAGGCTTGGGGAAGAGTGGCTGGAAAGCTGCCTGGTGGAAAAGGACCTGGGGGTGCTGGTTGATGACCAGTTGAACATGAGCCAGCAGTGTGCCCAGGTGGCCAAGAAGACCAATTGCATCCTGGTTTGTATCTGAAACAGTGTGGCCAGCAGGACTAGGGAAGTGATTGTACCCCTATACTCAGCACTGGTGAGTCCACACCTTGAATACTGTGTTCAATTTGAGACCCCTCACTTCAAGAGGGATGTAAAAGTGCTGGAGAATGTCCAGAGGCCAATGAAGCTGGTGAAGGGTCTGGAGCGCAAGTCTTATGAGGAGCAGTTGAGGGAACTGGGGTGGTTTAGTCTGGAGAAGAGAAGACTCAGGGGGGGATCTTATTGTTCTCTACATCTACCTGAAAGGAGGTTGTAGGCAGGTGGAGGTAGTTCTTTGTCCCAGGTAACAAGTGATAGGACAAGAGGAAACGGCCTCTAGTTACACTAGGGGAGGTTTAGATTGGGTATTAGGAAAAACTTCTTCACTGAAAGGGTGTTGAATCATTGGAACAGGCTGCCCAGGGATGTGATGGAATCACCATCCCTGGAAATGTTTAAAAAAATGCATAGATGTGGTGCATAGGGACATGGTTTAGTGGTGGACTTGGCAGTCTTGGGTTAATGGTTGGACTTGTTGATCTCAAAGGTCTTTTCCAACCTAAATGATTCTATGATTCCATGATATTGTATATCAGTTATTTTATACCACCCAGTGACTACATTTTATAGGTGAAATACAATTTCTCTATGTTGTTTTGAGATGGAGAGAACAAATGAGGATCAAATATATCTTATAAGTAGAAATGATCTCTATTATCAGTTCTTCCTACAAGAATTTCTTTGAACAGAAGTTCTCACAATGTGGTGGTTCAGAAACCAGCGAGCCACAGAAATGTTGCTTGTTATCAGTACATACACAGATATACTATAATATGCTATGTAATATGTTCGAGTTGGAAGTGCTTTTATTATTTGTACTAACATGGTTTCCTAATATTATTCTGTCAAATAAAATATGGTTATTCTTGATGTAGAGATATTATCTTGTCAGAAATTCCTATTTCTGAAAACTTAATTTAGTACAAATACTATCATTTGAAAAATGTTTAGAAGGAATTTTCTTCTACACATGCATAGCTTCTTACTGAAGTTAGACAAACTTCTGTGGGTATGAAATTTGCTTAACTACTTCTCCCTGTTGTAATCTCCATAACACAGAACAGTTGCTTTATATTACACACAAAAGGGAAAAAAAAACAAATGTGAAGTACAATTCAGTAGCATACTATAGATAAGATTCAATGCAAGAAATGGACAAAATAATTGCTTTTAGCCTTGCTGGATGAAAATATTTGGATTCTACATTAAAAAAACCCCACAAAAACATTTAATCCTTATTATGTGTGACAATAGGGAAACCTACATGAGAGAACACCAGTGACACAGGCATGGACAAAAACCAGCAGAAACTAAGCTTAAATAAGAGAGAATCAGCAACTCTGAACACTTAAACTTTAGATTGGCTTAAAAACACTTCCTTAAAATCTTTAGCCTCAAGTCAAGCCTAAGAATTATTCTTTAGCAAGGAAGTATGTGTAATGTATTGAACTATGAACACATATGACAAAATGTCAGGAGCTTCCTTGGTTTTTAAATGGCTGCCACAAAAAAAAAAAAAAAAGAAAGAAAAAAAAAAGATACGACTAGCTTTGTGTGTGCTCAAATTTTTTTCCAGAACTGGTCCTCAAAAATGCCTTGGGTAACAATTGCAACTCTGCAGTTCTGGGACAGACACATGATCCAGAAATACTAACTTTCAGCACATACAGAATGAAGTTGAGACTAATCTGTAGAACAATTATAGCACGCTTATTCATTTTGTTTTCTTTAGAACCACATAGAACAAACTTCAAATTTTAAGTCTGACTGTACTTTAGATAATTGTTTTTCGCTGGTTGATTGGACTTTTTAAAATGCATTTTTTAAAAAAGAGTAGTTAAGATAAAGATGGTGCTGCATCACAAGCTTGAATTTCTTAGCATTCTGTTTACAGTAGTTCCAAGGGCAAATCCTCTTTACAAGGATGAGTCTCAATCCACTTTTGCCAAATGCCAACACTAACTTGGAGTAGATTGTTTAATGGTTATTGCCAGCAATAAGAAACTTTTTAAACCTGAAATTACAGTTTATGATTAAACAATTTAATCTTACATTTTCCAAGGTACAGACTACAATATTGACTCATATGAAATAATTTAAATTTAGGAAGGGCACATTGGATTCCAGTTTGCTGTTAAATCTGCATAGAAGAATATGGTGACATATTTCAAATATTTAAATTTATTTTTATAGGCTTTTTTCCTCCCCAATTTTCAATCATATTTCAACTGAAAAGCAGCGGTGCAGTGATCCTCAGGGCTCAATTCTAGGGCCAGTTCAGATCAGTATTATTATCAGTGATCTAGATGCAGGAGTTGAATGCAACATTAGCAAGTTTGCTGACGATACCAAACTAGGAGGCGCTGTTGAATCTCTCAAGGCACGAGATGCCTTACAGAGGGATCTGGAAAGATTGGAGTGTTGGGAAATCATCAATGGCATGAAATTTAATAAGAACAAAATGCTGGATTCTGTACCTGAGATAGAGTAACACTGGACACCAATCTAAATTAGGAGAGGAATGGCTGAAGAACAGCATTCTGGGGTACATTAAACACAGCATAACCATGAGATGTGATTAATCCACTATATTTAGGTGCAGCCTCACCTTGAGTACTGTGTGCAGTTCTGGGCCCCACAATTTAAGAAGGGTGTAGGTCCTTGAATGCATCTAGAGGAGGGCAACAAAGCTGGTGAAGGGGCTGGAAGGAATGAGTTGTAGCTAAGGATTCTGGGCTTGTCTAGTTTGGAGAAAAGGAGGCTGAGGGGCGACCTCATTACTCTCTCCAGCTTCCTGAGGAGGGGAAGTGGAAAGTGGAGAGGGAGGTGTTGATCTCTTCTCCCTGGTATCTATCCAGTGATAGGACACATGGGAATGGTTCAAAACTGTGTCGGGGAGGTTCATACTTGATATTAGGAGGCATTTATTTACTGAGAGGATAGTCAAACACTGGAACAGACTTCCTAGAGAGGTGGTCAATGCCCCATGCCTGTCAGTGTTTCAGAGGCATTTGGACAATGCCCTTAATAACATGCTTTAACTTCTGGTCAGCCCTGAAGTGGTCAGGCAATTGGACTAGATGATCGTTGTAGGTCCCTTCCAACAGAAAATATTCTATTCTGTTCTAGTTTGCATTTTAAGAATAGCAGTGTATTCCCTATATCTGAAAATCTGGTAATGCTGTAATGTAACATTTTGCCCTTGCTCTCTTCATTAAATCTAAAATGATTTTTAAAGATTTGTTGTAGCATAGCACTTCTAGAAAATACATGCTGTGACTTCACTCTTCATCTCTTGATGCTTATTAATGATTCAAGCTCAGATTATGAAGTAGATTCTCTCAATCGAATTATAGCCGAAAGGCTCTGTTCTTTTTGCATCCATGCACATATATCACTTTTTTGGTTGTGCACATATATATTTGCTTTGGTCTTCGCTGGCAAGTGCTCCAACCACACTGCCCAAGTCTCAGAAGGCAAAGGCAGAGACTGAGAGAATGAAGAAACACCTGCTGTAAGAGAAAATCAGGTTCGAGAACATCTAAGGAACCTGAAGGTGCACAAATCCATGGGACCTTATGAGATGCATCCAGAGGTCCTGAGGGAACTGGCAGATGAAGTGGCTAAGCCACTATCCATCATATTTGAGAAGTCATGGCAGTCCAGTGAAGTTCCTACTGACTGGAAAAGTGAAAATGTAACCCCCGTTTGTAAAAAGGGGAATATGGAAAACCCAGGAAACTGCAGGCTGGTCAGTCTCACCATTGTGCCTGGCAAGATCATGGAGCAGATCCTCCTGGAAAGGTTGCTAAAGTACATGGAAAACAAGGAGGTGATTGGTGACAGCCAACATGGCTTCACTAAGGGCAAATCATGCCTGACAAATTTGGTGGCCTTCTACAATGGGGTTACAGCATTAGTGGGTGAGGGAAGAGCGACTGATGTCATTTACCTAGACTTATGCAAAGCTTTTGACACTGTCCCACACTAAATCCTTGTCTTTAAACTGGAGAGACATGGATTTGACGGGTAGACCACTCGGTGAATAAGGAATTGGCTGGGTGGTCACACTCAGAGAGTTGTGGTCAACATCTCAATTTCCAAGTGGAGACCAGTGACGAGTGGTGTTCCTCAGGGGTCCGTACTGGGACCAGTGCTGTTCAACATCTTTGTTGGTGACAAGGACAGTGGGATTGCATGCACCCTTGGAAAATTTGCCAACAACACCAAGCTGAGTGGTGTGGTCAAAATGCTAGAGGGAAGGGATGCCATGCAGAGGGACTTTGACAGGCTTGAGAGGTGGGTCTGTGAGAACCTCATGAAGTTCAACAAGGCCAAGTGTAAGGTCCTGTGTGTGGGCTGGGGCAATCCCAAGCACAAATACAGGCTTGTGGCATATGATGCACGGACTACAAGAGTGGATCGAAGACACAAAGACACTCAAAGACACTATTAAAATCAAGCAAGCCTTTATACCTTTACAGGGGGCTGACATATCAGCCTGTAACTATGCTCAGTAATTTTCCACTCTAGCTCTTTTTTCTATTACAGACACAGCAACCTAGCAACTCCCTTTATCTACAAGGCCACAAGATCTGCAGACAACTCTGTGTCTTAAAGTTTCTCTTCTTGCTCCCATGGCTTCCTTCCAACAAGCATAACTGTGTCTCTCTTCCAAGGTTGGTTTTCGCTCACTGACACCGTTGAGCTAGCTCGAGACATACCCACAAAACACCATCTCCTTCTTTTGGCAGTTTTATGAAAAAGATTTGCAAAGAAACCATGATTTCAGGTTACAAGCTGCTGTTTGTAACAAACTGACTACTAATTGTTAGGTATTAGGGGAAAGTGTGTGGCATACTCAATTGGATAGTTTATTTTTGTTGTCAAATAGAATAAATGTCCACACACAGCTTGCTCAGTCTGCTTCTCCATCTGACCTTCTTTTAGTTGCCATCACTGTTGGAAGCATCTGTAAAATGCCAAGGACAGATTGAGTCCAGAAATCAGCCCCTACTACTCAGTCCCTCCAAATCACAGCTGCAGCATATCATTAGTGAAGGAAGACCGTTGCCCTGTTGCCAAGAATAAAACTATTCAATGCAGTAATTAAGGAATCTTCAGGGTTGTATAAATAGCTCTGTTCTTCACACGAGATTAATTTTAAAATATCGAAGTCATTCTATAAGGACAATATGCGTAGCAAGAAATTTCTATGATTGTGAAAAAGTGCCTATCTGTAAATATGAGGTTTTTTCTTTTACTAAAAAAAAATCAAAACAACCTATTTAACTCAGTATTGTCTTCCAGTACTACTGCATATTACCACAGTATATAAATTTCCTCTTAGAGAAAATTTGCTAATAATGGCACATTTTTTCATTTGAATATTTGTCTCTCTTCCATTTCTGAACAAAAACTTCAAGCACAATTTTATGGTTTATCTGCTGTTGTTTATTTAATTGTATTATTTTCCTGCAATTATAAAGGCTGAATTGATTTTGGGGGTAGTGAAGGAAGCAAATGGTTGCTTTTAGGAAATTGAAAGGATTGTCAATTTTGTTGTGAAAAAATTATTTTAAAAGAAAAAAATGCATTTTCTAAATATAGGTAGATGTTTCAGTTAATCGCTTCTGGAAATCTGATGGATATTATTTTATCTGGTGCAGCAATAAAATTAATATTTAAAGGAATATTCAACTGATACTCCACAGAGTGACTAAATGCTGATTTCTGGCCTAGCAAATATTTGTAACTCTGAACTCTATCAGATATAAGGGAGTAGAAGAGGCATTGCAATTTTTACTCATAGTTTTGTTAAAAATACTTCCTTCTGCCACTGAAGTTAATTCTGTCAGCAAAAGTATTCACCCATTCATAGCTGAAATAAGGTGTTATGAGTCAGTCTGTTGAATAGACTTTCCTGTTGGATGTCATCCTCAGAGATAAACTGCTGCTTTCATCCACTTTCAACAATCATAAATACACAATCTGAATTTCTAAATGTACACCTAATACATTTTTAAATTTCACAAATGTTTTCAAAGTGCACACATTAACTTTGGAATCATTACAAACTGGTCCATATTTCCCATCTCTAGTGAGTGTTCTGGATTGTACTTTAAGGATTAAAGATCCTATCCTGTTTCTAGGAAATTTTGTGGAATCCTTGTAATTGGTTATGCCCTAAATCAAGAGATCTTACTGCATTAAGAGAAACACTGACCTTACAAAATCACCTCTAGCTCAGAAAGTGAAGTTCTTAGGATGTCAATATGCCATATGGAAGAGTCATAGCACTATATCTATATAGCAAAATTTAATACACTATGTCTTTATGTTTTAATCCTAAAATATAAAATATGCCATCACAGTATTGTTCAAGATTTGTAAAAGTTATATAGTTCAAAACATAAAGGTTTAATGTAATGAATGCAAAGAAAAGTAATCCTAAACATGTCTTTGGTATTTCATTTTTGCACCCCTGTAATGTATTAATTTATTTGGTTAATTATTAAATACATTATAACAATACAATATACAGTAATGTTGTTGTCTTGCAGTAACTCAGGCTGAGAAAGTGAATGTCTAAATTGCAGACTATAGCTCATTTTATGGGGAGTTTATAAATATCTGAAAAACTTTGGGATGGTCAAAACTAGATCTAAGAATGGGGGAGAGAGGTTGATCCAAGCCCTATAATAGCATTATAATATTTAGTATCTAACATTTATCTCTAGTGTTCTAAACACAGCAGGGGAAAAAAAACTACTACAAGTTACTTCCAGCAATTTTGATCTTACTCTTTCAAAAGCCTATAACTCAGAGAATGGACTCCTAATTCTGTTTTAAGAATTGTCTGTTTTCTAACTGGCAACATTATACAATACACCCTTTGATACAGTTCAGCAGAAGTAACTGAACATCTAACACTGTATTTAACAACTCTTAAACATGAAATCACAAAGGAAGATTATTGTACCCATATCCATGGAGGAAGACGAGTTTAGTTCAGAAAATAATTTTTATTGCAGCAATACTTAGGCAAATTAAAGATGGTTTTGTTTTTCAATAATTTAGAGCTTCCTTTTTATTTTACTTGACTTCTGAATTTCATTTGTTGAATACCAGAGAAAATGTTTCTCATGCTTAGAAGTTTTGAGGAAAAGTTATTTCTACTGAAAATTTCAACAAAACAGAAAAAAACCCCAATATTTTATGAAGAAAAAAATATTTCTTCCCACATTTTGGAATGAGTAATCACAAGGAAAGGAGAATGGTGGTGTGGGAGGCAGGGACCTGGCAGCAGAAACAAGATCCCTGATTCTTAATCATAATCATAATGAATAACAGCTTTGAAATAGCTGACATCTGAAATAGCCGCTGCTCTTTTCTGCTAATATCACAAACGTAGTGTTTTACTCTCAGTAGCAGTAAAACTCAGTCACTGAGAGGGGCCTGTTACATTTTATATAGTTTATCTTAGTCCATTAATACATATGAATTTTCCTTCCCTTTAAGGATTAGTTTTCCTTAAGTTTGCTGATCAAAGTAGGAATAGATGATCAGTGACAAAAGCAATGGGTGAGGGGAATTTACCCAGCAAGTTTTGTTAAAGAGCTCCATTCTGGAAGAACAATGACCACAGTTTACAATCTAGACATCTCTAATGTATGGAGAGCTGAATCTTCAAAGTCTCACCTCTTTGTGTGGGGAAGATTGGGCCGGGGGATTTGAGTAGCAAATTTTCATTGTGAGACATCTCCTGGCATTGTTTTTCCAAACCTGGTTCTGCCCTACATGTAATGTGTGAAAAATCGGGGGAGGGGGGATTATTGCTTTATAAATTAAGGTTACAAAGCCTTGTGCTCAGAAACTGTCTGGGGTGTTTACAGGATTATAGACCAGACTAGATTAAATTGACCTTTTGGGTTTTTAGTAATTATCTTTAAAGACTTGCCCGGTCAAGGGTTTCAACTTCTTTTTTGAATCCCACCTTTTTAAATTGCTGTACAAGATTTTGAGAGCTACATTCAATTGGTTACTTAACCTCACTTTTTCACAAAAATTTCAACAAAGTGTGTACTGCCGTGGCAACAAATCCTGCCCTGGCCATAAGTGAGCACTAGCTGGTGAAGGCACTCTCTGGGATGAGCTGATTCTTTGGAAACATATCACTAGTTAAACGGGGTGCATATAGCAAGGCTTGAGAAATTCTGGAGCAAACAGGAACCACGTGGGTTCCCCTTTTGGCTGGGACTGGCTCCAGAGAATAACTTTTCAACACAGAGCAGGGATGGGTAAAGGGGCTGGTGGCGGATGACCTTCCCCAGCCTCGCCCAAGAGCTCCTCCCTTTGGATGTCCCCAGCTGCCTGCATGAAATATCAGCTCATCACTGCTTCCGGGAAAAGCACACCAAGAGGGAGAAGACCCCAGAGTTCGAGGTGAGAAGGCGTGAGGCTGACTGGGAGCAAACGTCCCCCCAGCCCTCCCAAGGGCAACTGACCCGAGAAAATGTTTGAGGAAAATATAAATTCCAGTCCTTGTCCACATCAAAATTCAATCCTAGCACAGCTGCCCTCGAAGTGTGGGGTGATTTGATCCCACAGAGCCTTTCTGGCAGGTGAGGCTCCTGCAGTGCTTGCTGCCCAGACCGGCAAAACAACCCGGAGAACCTTGACCTCAGAGCCCCGCTATTCTGCAGGCGCACTGCCCACCTCTAACTCCGTGCCCGCATTAAAGGCTGTCGGATGTTGCCATTCTGAATCAGCACGCACAAATCTCTTGTGCCAGCAGTTCCTGGTATCCTAATATCACTTGTCCTGGGAGGGGAAATAAAAACATGTTACACTGCATTGTGCGCACACAGAAGGCAGGCAGGCACACCCAGCTGCTCTACGCGCACACCGCCCAGCTCCACGGCCTTCCACGCCCTGCCCTGCACGGGGAGTCCTCCTTTGCTGCCTGTAGTTCAGTGCAAGTTTGGTTTCTCTGCTAAAGACCAAAAGCTGCAGGGTAAATGCAGCAGATATTGCTCTAGCTCCTGTAGGTATGGGAGCCTGGGAGCCATGTGCCACAGTGCATGATGGGCGCAGAGGCTGCAAGTGCAGTGGCTGGTGGCCCCCTCGCCTTGCTGTGTATCGCGGAAAATCCACACCCTCACCCGGGACCTCCGCAAAAGTCCCGGGGAAGTATGAGTGCGCAGTATATATCTGCCCTGACTGATGGAAACTCTACTTGTGTTGAACAGAAGATAAAAATCCAACAAATAAAAGACAATAAGGAATAAAAAAGTTGCCCTTTCCTCTGCTATGGGAGATTTTTCACATTTCTGTTTCACGTCTTTTTCTCCCTGTGTTTCTTTCCATCATATCAGTCAGTTGCTTCATTATCTCTGCAACTGCGTTTGGTTCCGGACAATGATCCCTTTCGCCTTGGTTTAATACCCCCTCAGTGAAATTCTCTAAATGCTTTTGTCCTCAGATCCCCCCTTCCACTCGATGGGCTGAATCCTTGTTGCCAAAGGGCTCATCTCTGCACTTCCGGCGCAGCCATGCCAGGGCACGACAGGGGCACTCCACGTGCAGCTCCGGCAGCTGTGCCTCCGGACACTGTCCTCCCTGCTCCAGGCAAATACCTTTGACAGCAGTCAGATGAGGGATGTTGATAGCATGATTTCCGAGTTTCTTCCTTTTGTATACTTCTTAGCTTTGAATTCTTGCTGCACCAGCAAGGCTTTGCGGGATTTGCATGAACCTCATCTGTGGGAAGTACCTGCGCCCACTTCATGCCCCTGTCTTGTTCTTATTTTTACATTTCTCAATGTTTTTCTGAAGTTTCTGGCAACTCTTAAGAACAAAAATTGCCTCCTTTCGTTAACATTTTAGACTTATTTCGATTTAGGATTTTTTCCCCAGAATATGAATATTGCCGAGTGCTTTTTGGGTTTTTTCCCCTGCATTATCTGTATTGGTTTAGTGTTCCTTTTTTCCCCTCTGCCTTTTCTGATATTTATCTATTCCACGTCTTTATTTATTACGACTCTCCAACACTTAAAACAGCGGGTAAAAGGTATAAATCTGGGCTATTTGTATAAAGTTTGATATTTAGAAAGAGCTGGTAACTAGGCTTAGCTTTAAACGAATTAATTTTTTTTTTACTTTGTCCCGCAGCTGCCTGATACTTATCTTTGTGAAACAATATGAATAAAAACAAAAGGGGGGGAGGAATGGCGCTATGTTTACGTATCCAAAGAACCATTAATACCAGCCTCTTATGGTTTCTTCTTTGGATCCATTCTCTGGTCCCGTCTAGGTCCCAGGACGCCCCGGCGACCGCTGGGCACCTCTCGGCCCCGCAGGGAGGAAATGCCAGGGCCTCGGCTTCCCTCTGCAAAGGGTGGAGTAGCCGTGTCCCCCTACGGACCACGCGTACATCCTGCTCCGCCGCGCTGCTGCACTGACCCGGGACAGCCTGAAGACAGAGGCTGAGGACGGGGGCCAAAGGCTGCCCCTGCACTCAGCACCGCCCCCGCACCGCGGGGTTCAGGCCGGCGTTTTAGGGCAGAAATGACTTTGCCTGGTGTTGCGGGCTAAGGTCTGCCCGCGCTCCTCTGCGGGGGTTGCGCTGCTCGAGCTGACCCGCGCAGGGCTCCGCAGGTTGCTTATTCCCTTGCACGGCGCGCCGGCGGGACGCAGCCAGCACTGCGAGGCTCCACGGGTGCGGAGCAGATCCCGCCCGGCACGGCACAGCCCCGCCAGGGGGCAGCAGCGTCGCACTGCACCACGTCTCCCTCCCCGATCCCTCCGTCCGCCCGCGAGCTCACCGCTTCTCACTCAGATTAGCATGGCTGTAATTAACGCCGTGACCGTTCTTGGTCCCGGTGCGTGCGCGTCTCCGTATACACCACTTGCTACTTGCCCGTCACACCCTGCAAAGTGGAAGGCGCGCACCTGAGCGATCGGGGCAAGATACAGAGTCGTGGCTTGCCTACGTCTCCTCAGGGCTGCGGCGGGAAGAGACCGGGCTGGGCCCCGGCCCTGGCAGGGGGGGGATCTTCCCTCGTGGCCGTAGAGCCACATTCGTGGCTAGCAGTCTCCGCGGTCCGGCGTGGTGCCCAGGTCCTGCCCAGGGACGCCGGTGGGGCAGGCCGGGCCAGCGGGGCGGTAGAGAGAGGTTCTCTGCGTGCGTGCGTACGTTGCGGTACGGTGGGTGCCTGTGTGTGCAGTATTCCTGAGCTCTTGGGGGGCTCGGTGAGACGTTTAATCCGTTTGTTCTTGGGGAAGCTACTTCAGCCAGATGTCCAAAAATCGTCTTAAAATTGGTTTGGGAGGAGGCTGCCCTGCGTGTAGGGGCCGTGTGAGTAGAGAAAGCGGTAACAAGCCACACTGCCTGGGATGACAGTCCTGGCGTGGTGCTGCTTCCCACGCCTGGGCAGGTCATTTCGTGACACCCAGGAGTTTTTCCGTTTCGGGAACGGTTTGTACTTCAGGGTGAGCGAAGAGGCTCAGTACCTGGCAAGCTCAAAACTGAGCGTGGAGAGTCGGGGAGGGGTAGGAGGGCTTTTATCCAAGAAAGCCCCCAGATGTGCGACCGGGGCAGACCCGGTCCCACAGGGCGGCTCCGTAGGGCCTGCGGCGTGCCCAGATCTCTGCACCTCTTCACCCCCACCTCCCCAGCGCTGTGACTGCAAGCCCGCTCCCCATGAAGTCAGTCATGCTGCTTATCTCCCTTCTCGGCAGCCAGGGACGGGGCTGATTTTGACTGTCATCGAAGAGATGGGTCTGATTGGTTTGCCGGTTTTGTTTCTTTTTTCTTTTTCTTCTTTAATAAGTGCGTCGATCTCTTTTCGCTTCTTCAGGAGTTATCTGGTGCGAGGCATTTACTGGAATTGAAGTGGGAAGTTGGGAGGTTTTCATAAAGTGAAAGTCCCTGTCTGAGCAGATAATTATTTAACTGCCCCAAAGGAAGAGACATGTTTAGATGGATCAAACATTGGTCTTGGGAACTCAAAAAATCAGACAGAAATACTCTTGCATCAGAATTTTAAAAGCAGTGTTAACCCAACTTTTTAAAGTTATTTTTTGTTTCCCCAACTTTATTCATTTCACTCTGATAAAGTTTCCAAAGCTAAGCCTAACTCTGATACCTCTGAGCCTCAGTCTTGGAGGCAGTGAGGTAGAGGTATGTATATACGTAGGTATAAACTGTTTGACAATAGCACCTAACAAGCTCTTTGCAGCATGTGTGTATGGAGATGGATGTACCACACATGCACGATCAACTTGGTTAAATGGTGTTTTCTCCGATTCAGAAGATCTGCCTAACAGACCCAATACATCCAAGTGAAAGCCAAGCGTGAAAGGAGCTGGGCGCTCTCTTGTACAGGTGTCTGCTCTGGATGGCGCTGTCTCCTGGATTTGCCACTCCAAGCTCTTACCAATCGAAACAAACGATACAACCACCCCCGGAAGTTATGTACCTCATTTTCAGCAGTGTATTCTGCGGTCTTTCCCATCAGATTTGCTTGGGAACCTGTGTGCAAGAAAAATGGCCTTTTCGTGGACCAGGAAGAAATAAGCAAGTTCTGATTTCTTATACAGTGTATCTCAAGAGAAGCTCACAGTGCAGAATGCATGGGTTTCCTTACTTAGCAGGAACTTCTTCAAGGAAGTGCCTGGAGTCCTTTCTCAATACAGTTTTGCATTTTATAATTCAGGTGCTCAGTTTTTATTATATATTTTCATGTTTGTATGATAGAACCTATGTTTAATAATATGTAATCATGAAGATTATATGTATAGTATATTGCATATTACACATTATATGGGTATCTGTAGATCTATAAACACACACGAAATTCCTGCAGTGTCATATAACATCTAAATGTGGGTTTGTGGGCTTGATCCTACAAATTGTTGATTAAATCCTCCAGGTGGATCACTGCTCTCAGGTCCAAGTTCAATACACCTGAAGACTTTAAATATTCTTTAAGATAAAAATTGTTTCCTTCAATGTTAAATAAGTCTAGTTGTTGATTTGGGGAAGAAAAAAATCATGCAAGAAAATAGTGGACTATCTTTTGAAAATTACTCCTGTCAGTTCCGTACCACTTGGGGGAAATGATCCCCTTTAAATGTGTCCGGAAAGTGCCATTACGTCCAAAGATCCCACCTCCATTATGTCAATTCGTGTAACTGTTCATTTTCGTCCTGTAAGAATAATGATTTCGCCTAAAATAGGACAGTGATGAAGCTCATTAAATAATCATTTGATTCTTCTCACATTTTTGCTTGGAAGGAATCGATTGATACCATTTTAGTTGGGGAAACCCACGTTCATTTTTTAAGCTAGTTAAGCTCACTACTTTCCTTCTTCGTTCATACAGAAAATATAAAGATAACATAATGTCTTTTCTGATGTAGAGATCCCGCATGAATCAGTACACATATCAGAGCCCTGGCTTTCAGGCGTGCCTCGAAGAGATACACAAATGAGATCCAAATTGTGTTTGTGTGCAAATGAAAGCAATTTAAAGGTCCTTCTTACTATCATGGAAAACAATAAGATTTTGTATTTTACTTCAGTGGGAACAGAAACTTACCTAATTTTGCAGAGCTGAAGA
This sequence comes from Falco rusticolus, assembly GCF_015220075.1. Taxonomy (NCBI): domain Eukaryota; kingdom Metazoa; phylum Chordata; class Aves; order Falconiformes; family Falconidae; genus Falco; species Falco rusticolus. The sequence goes on from NC_051209.1 coordinate 4,064,093, forward strand.
AAGCCAAATACGTAGAGTCAAGGCATGTTCAGAAGTTCTCATTTTATTACTTAAATATATTCTTATAATGGCATGATGTTCAAACTTTTTAAAACTTAACTTCCAAAGAACACATCAAACTTTCTATCTTGTTTTTTGAGACTATTAAATTCTTCCCTTAGAAAAGCATCCTCTGGACCTAATGGAAGTTTTGTGCAAGTATGAATTGAGCAGCTGAAGTCTTTCTTAAATTATTCAAATAACTAATGCAAAAATAATATATCTTATGTACTTCAAGCGATTTAGTCTTGTGAAGAGGAAAAAGGTTGTCTTTTTATTTTTAAGCTGAATTCTCCAGTGGCTTCAATAGGAAGTCTAATAGACACATCACTCCTATGTCAAGGCATATACTGACTGAGGACTGTGATTCTGGCTTTGGTACTTTCATTGCTTGGCCAGATCATTTTCAGAATGGCCTACTTTCTGCTCACAAATGCAGGTATACTAGTTGCAAAGAGAGTTCTGAGGTGAGAAAGTCATTAGAGAAAAGATGGAAATAGAATTAAAGCATTACACCTCACCGGAATAATTAAGAAGTATTTTCAATGTTTTATCTCCATTTGTTTTTCCAGTAGTTGCGGTTGTATGAAAGATAATTTTTAGAAGTCTTGCCAAGAGGTTGGTGCTATGCAATCTAATGAATTTGTGGAGTAAATAATTTTAAATTCAGTAGTGTGTATGTGTCCCCTAACTTCCTGTGAAAACACTACCGAATAGCTTGTTTTCACCTTTATATATAAATCTGTAAGGTTAACAAGAGATGGGCTTGAGAACTACATTTTTATACCAATAGCTACACACTCTTATAACCTGATCAACTGAGCCAAATTCTGCCCCTTTGAAACAAATTCCACTAAATTAGATGATTTTTAGAACCAGTTTGGGTTTTCCCTACTTCATAATCCACTTATTCCTCCGCTTGAATTATTAGAGCTCGACAGCAACTCATGTCTAACGTCACTGGAACTGACTTTCCCAGAGGGCTTAGCTGATTTCTGAAGGTCAAAAGCAATTTTCGTATATACCTACATGCATGTTGACATTATTGTATATCTAGTAACTGCTTTAAAGAAGATTAAACCTGAGTGTGAATACATTCTGAAAGATGTAGACACCAGATAATGGATGGTCTATATGAGAAAGTGAGTACATGTAATCACATAACAATGTTTATAGACAGTGTAAGAAAAAAAATATTGCAAATTCCAGAGCTTGCGTGTTTGTATTTGTGTGCTTCAGGTAATGGCACGTTATAGAAAAAATATGAAGACAATTGTTCTAATATTAACTTCTTTGATTTGAAAGAAAATCAGTTCTAACATGTTTTAATGTCTGTTTTAAAAATAAGTAAATGAGAAGAGAATAATTTCCATGCTCATTAGAATGAAAAACATTATTTGATGGATTTTATTTTGATAATTTAAATAATAGCAACACAACTTTATACTTAGTCTGACTCAGCTGTTTTTATTTTTTATATTAATAATTTTATATAACACCAAAATCAAAAATAATTTTATGCTTTTAAACAGAATATAGGATTTTTACAATATATATTGGGGGGGCTGTTTATCCTAAGCATCAAAGACATTTTTATTGTAGTACAACCTACTTTTTAAATATAAATTAAATTTTAATTTTTAATTTTACTTCAACACGATTAATATGATCTCTCATTAAATTATTTTGTTTACTGGGATTAGTATGTATCAGGTAAAAACATCCTAAACCACGTTGTCAAATTCGCCATAATTAATGTTTGATATTTTTCACTCTGTATAAACACAAAACTTACATATAGAAACCACAGTCTTGCTGATGTATTATTCTTTGCTCCAATTAGTTATATGGCAAATCATATTTTGCCGTCATTTGCCTTACAAAGGAGGCTCAGAATTTTGCCATCTCTTGTGTGCAAATTGTTAACAATTTGTTGTATATGTAACAATTACAAGTGCGGGATTTTGATTTCATACGAAGTCTAGTCGGGCATTTTTATTCTGCATCATCTCTGGCGGATATAAATGCAAACATATTTTCGTGTGTCGATGTCTCTTTTGGAAAAATTTGCAATTCGCCAAATAAAATTTTAACTAAAAAAATCAGAAGGACAGTTACTGTGTCTGCAATATTGAAACTTTCTACGGGTTTCACTGTCAGCGCCCCGCCAATTCCAGCGTCTTACAAATATAGGTGTGCTGCGAGTATGTCTGTGAAAGAGGGAGGGAGGGACCACAATTGATAAAGCCTCCTATATCACGAGAGCCTGCGTTATTGTGCTTAGTCGGAAACTGAATACTTTACTGTACTAATAAGCAGACAGCAGACCTCACCTTTGACGAAGTAAAAAGTCTCCATTCCCTGCGGAGACACTTCCTAGTGTTCCAAATTATTTTTTAAAACAGCTACTGTTACTCCTCAGCTTCAGTTGTCAGCTTGCTTTTGCAAAGATCTTTAAAAATAATTATTAGTATCATTAGGAATAATAATATTAAAAATAACAACAGGAAGGAGGGGAGGCGATACCTGCCGGCAGCCCATTTCTATCCCGGGCAGTAGCCTCGCACCACGGGGCTCTGCGCGCCCCATATGTGGCATATGATCCCCATATGGGCAGGCGGGCGGACATGCCTCGGGCAGTTCTTCAGCCCCTTCCTCCCCCTTTTCTCCTCAAGCGCTGCGCTCCACAGGCAGAGTCCCCGGGGCGCCACGGCGGGACCGAGGCGCGGAGGTCGGTGCGCGGATGCGGAGGGAGCGCCTCCTCAGGAACCCCAGCGGCCAGCGCGGATCCGTTTGTCCTCCCTCCCTCCCGGGCTTTCTGATTTGAGGCAGGCGGAAGGAGATGAGTGGGTGGGAAATGTTAGAGCGAAGGGGAGGGAGGAGCTACGTTGCAGTTCAGTGTGAGGCAGTACCCGTGGCCACCCCTCTCTATCGCCCCTTATGTTTTCCTCTCCTGCCTACCGTTGAATGAACAGGATTGGACTCGAAAAGTTACAACTAATCTCTGCGAGGATGTGTGTGACGTATGTGTCTTGCTGAGGGGCTGCGGACGGGAGCCGATCGGTGTCAGGCATCTCGGGGGTAAGTACCGGGGCGCGGAGTAGTCCCTCCACCCTGTGCCGTGGCAAGCCTCGCTGCTCTCTCTCTCGCTCTCTCTCTCGCTCTCTCTCTCGCTCTCTCTCTCGCTCTCTCTCTCGCTCTCTCTCTCCCTTGCTCGCTCTCTCCCTTGCTCGCTCTCTCTCGCTCTCATGCTCTCTCATGCGCTCTCTCTCTCTCGCTCTCTCATGCGCTCTCTCATGCTCTCTCGCTCTCTCTCTCGCTCGCTCTCTCGCTCTCATGCTTTCTCTCTCGCTCTCTCATGCTCTCTCTCTCGCTCTCTCATGCTCGCTCTCTCTCTCATGTTCTCGCTCTCATGCTCTCTCTCTCTCTCTCATGCTCTCTCTCTCTCTCTCATGCTCTCTCTCTCTCTCTCATGCTCTCGCTCTCTCTCTCTCATGCTCTCGCTCTCTCTCTTTCATGCTCTCGCTCTCTCTCTTTCATGCTCTCGCTCTCTCTCTCTCATGCTCTCACTCACTCACTCACTCACTCACTCTCGCTGGGGCTCGGATTTGGTAAAGCCAGGCGATGCCCTGCTGGGCTCCGGAGGAGGTCACGCTGTGTCACCCACGGGGCAGGAGGAGGGTGTTCGGGGAGGGCAACTCTGCCCGCAGTCTTCCGAGGGCTCGGGGGGAGAGGCCGGGCATCAGCAGGGGCAGCTTCTTCCCCGCTGACCTCCTTTACACCTGCAATTCCTCGGAGCCCTCGTTGATTTTCTATGGCACTTCAGTCTTCTGAAGGCTTATGCTGGGCTGAGTGGGTTGCGACGGACGCGGTAACCACAGACGGCAGCAAAGCGAGCTGACGAGGCCATTTCTCCTGAGCAGGAAGAGATTTCTCTGCGCCCTCTCCCTCTTCCCTAATTTTTTACTCTTAACGATAAATCTTATTTAACCGAACAAAGACTATTGGATTACAAGTCTGATCACCTGATAGTGACTTACCTATTGGTTTGTTAAACACACATATCTATCGGGGGCTGCATTGAGCTGGAAGCGGTAACGCTTGTAGGGAAATTGGTATTCACACCGTTTCGGACAGAGCTGGTATACATACGGCAATACGTACACACACACGTTCGTATCGCATCACATTAGAGCAGGGGTCCTCAAACTACGGCCCCCCAGGGTCCTCAATCCGGCCCCCGGTATTTACAGAACCCCCCCGGCCGGGGGTTGGGGGGGGGGGGGAACCAAGCAGCTGCAGATGACCTCCTGCCACTTCATCCGCGCGCCGGCCCCCTGTTTAAAAAGTTTGAGGACCCCTGCATTAGAGCGTGAGAGATCGTGTGTGAGCACATTATCAAGTTCCCAGCTGGCTGTCTTTTAACAAATAATCAAAATAAATAAGGGCTTGCTGTTGGTTTTTTGATTGCTCTGGGTATATAAGGCTGACAATTGTTTTCCCCAGGACCGTCTGTCCATTAGCTGGGGAAAAAGGAAATGCTATCAGGAAAAGAGTACTGTCTATGTCAGGGAGACAGGTAGAAGGAAATAAAAGTTCTGCTTAGGTTGGCAGAGTAGGTTAGCTTCAGAAAGTCTTTTATAATGAATATGCAGGTTTTAAAGCCTATAGATACACTTCTTTCTACTCTCACCGAGATTAATTTTGGGGGTGTGAGGGGAGGCGACCTGGAAAGGTAGGTGACCTTCCTTTTATCCCACTTTATGAATCTGTTAGTCGGCTGCAAACTGCACTCCTTTACCAGCCATTCCCAGGTTTTCTGCAATATGCCTAATGCTATAGGCTGCTGTCTCAGCCTTGACGATTCTTCAACTTGATGACTGAAGATGATAGTCTTCATGTCCTGATTCACTCGTATCTGAATATGCTGCTCTAGTTCTTGATTCATTCATTGCTAATGAAAAGCTGTGAAAGAAAAGGGAGGGGGCACGCACAAACTTGTAGGGCAAAGAGCTAAAATGATTTTGTGCGTTTGGACTGTCCTGCGGTGTTTTGTTAAATAAGTAGTCCTTGTGTTATCAGACACGAGTGAGAAATGACGCTTTTTGCCAAATAGGCATGCGCACAGCTCTGAGCAAAATGGCAAGGTTTTAATAAAGGTGTTGCAACTGTCTCTCAGGGGGTTTCTCCTAGAGCGTGGGAACGTGTCCGAGCAGCGGCGTCGGTCAGCCGCAAGGTCGGCGCCCCGTCGATCCACTCGTGCGTCCTGCCGACACATCACGGAGGCGTGCGACCGCCAGTCCAGCCTACTGCTCTCTCTGGGTTTGGGGGATGAGGCAGGATGGCATGGGAGGACGTCGGTGTGTCTAGGGCAAAATGAGAGACACCCAGTACTATTATTTTAGTGTAAAAATGATCATGGAGTTACTAAAAGAGGAGAACAATACCCTTCGGAGAAAAAGACCCAGGAAAATATTAGCGCTGTGTCTTATTCTTGATTTTGGACAAGGTGTGATCAACCAATATTTAAAGACCTCTTCAGTACTTGAGCATGCAAGCTGTTTTCCCGTTGATTTTAATTTATATTTTTCCATCACTCTAAGCGAGATCGTTATTCAGATGATATATCGGTTCCTTTTAGTAGACGTAAATTTTCTAAGAATGAATCCTTGGTCTTGTGATGCTACTAACGACGAACTCCTTTATTCTCAAGTTTTAAGACCAGGGAGATTTGACGAAGTTTTGCTCATTTACCTTAATGCACATTTAGAAAACGCACTCGAAGAGCTACTTTGAGTCCCTGCATTTGTGTTCACGGTATGAAAGTTAAAACCTCTGAAAGGTAGTTGCCGCAAGTTGTGCCACACCCTTTCCTCACTGTAAAAGAACTGCACGTTGTGATTTTTTTCGGGCAAGAAGAAAACAACTCCTGCAGGTGCACAAAATATGTCCTTTGAGACAGCCAAGTTATTCTTTTCTCCAACTACAGCCCATTAAGAAAAGCCTATTGAGATACGAAACAACAAAAATTCCTAGAATGGGATCTCGGAAATCAATTATCAAAGCACACCCACCCGGCTAATGAACTACTAAAATAACAACAACAGAAAGTGGCGGTTAATCCAATCAAATGTAGCCTCCAACTTCTCGGATGTGTGTCTTCCTCCTAAAAACCTAACACGATTAATGCTCCTTCACTGCCATTTGTACTTGTAAAAACTGCCTTTTGGTAACATAAATCTGGCCCTTTCATTGTAATGATTTTTTTAAAAAAAATATTAAAAAGAGGAAAGGAGAATAGGGATAAGGTAAAAAGTAATACGATCAGCTGGAAAGTATTTCAAAGAAAAAGTCCTTTCCGCACAGCATCAATACAAAGATTCAATAAAGAATAGAAAACGAATACTAAAATTATATTCTTGCTTAGGATAGCAATGTTTTTCTTCTCACTAGGGTTTGTAAGCCATGCTTTTCTTTAAACAGGAATCCACAAAGTCAGCCCATTTTTTGATCCTGGCAATTCAAATGCAAAGCGCGGAGGCGACGGCGATTATTCCTGTTGAAATGTATTTGTGGAATACTGCTTTTCCCGGTGTATATAAAACAATAAAAGTAAGGGGAGAGAGGCTGGGGTGAGTCGGTAGCAACAGGGAGAACGCACAGGTGCTGCCCTTCGCTCTCTGTGCTCAGCTTGTCTTTCACGAGCTTCTCTGGGAAGACTTTGCTTACAGTGAAACGTTTATTATTATTCTGATCAAGTCTCTAATTTTTGTGGGATACAGCCCAGATCTGGAGGCAGAAGCGTGTGTATGCGGGGGGGGGGGGGGGGGGGAAGGAAAGTGGGATTTCAGCCGCTGTAGATGGGGGCTGTGGTTCCCAAGGAGGCGACAAGGACAGCATCCCCACTTGTTTCAGAAGACGCGTTGTAAAGACTAAAAAACACGCTTGGTTTTTCGTGGAATTTTGCTGATTTCTGCCCATTAAAACGATCGCTCCAGTAGGGCTGAATTCTTGCGGGGAGCAGAGCAAGAGGGAGAGGGGAGCGCTACCGTGGTGTCTTCTCCCCAGGCTGCGCTAAATTGAGCAAGGGAGCGCGGTACGGTGTGGCCCTTCCTCGCGCCCTAGTCCCGACGATCGCCCGCGCTCGCCGGGGCCGTGCGGAATACCGGTAGGTGTCGCTGTCTCTCTGCCGGACGCGGCCTTCGCGGGCGATGGAAAGCTGCGCCATCTGGGGCACCTCGGCCTGGCTCTGGTCGCCTGGATGGCAGGCAGCCGGCCTCGGGCGGCAACATACCCCCTCCTGATCTCACCGGCGTGCAAGGCTTCCACGGAGCCGGCCACAGAGCGAAGCCAAGGGGGAGGGGGTGCATTTTGGGTAGGAAACACCCTTTCGAGAAGTCATGAGGGACTCCCATGCCCTGCCAAACTTTTCCACTTGGTCTGTGCCAGGAGATCAGAAGTGGTCTCCGGCAATTCAAGCTGATGTAGAGGGAAAAATAATCCAAACCAAAACAAAACCACGTTTAGTCCTCTCTGAAACCAGTGAAATAACGGTTCATTTCAAACCTTAATTTATTGATTGCTTATTTTATGCCAAGTTATAAACTGATTACAGAAACAGAACAGAAAAGCCATCAGGAAAATTTGGCTAATTCTGTTAGTGCTAAAAGCCATAAACATTTCGTGTATGGAAACTCAACTGCATTGACTACTTATCCTAGCTTGATGCTGAAGTTAACGTTTTGAATGCTCACTGAAACATACCTAATAGAATTTACTATACGTCACCCCTTCAGTCTCTTCCCCAGAAATCTAACAATTTAGCAATTATTTTAAATATGCATGAAGCTCCTGAATATTAAATTTCTCACCCCCTCTTCCCCTGACACTCCTCTTGATTTCTAGCTTTCTACCTCTAATCAGGGAAGACATTATTGATCAAAAAGAGATTGGTATGGCTTTGTAATTTTTTTCCAAAGGATGTGTATTATGAGGTGTATTCGCACTGGACGTGTAAAGACATCCAAATTATGAATTGTTGTGAAGGCAAACTCCACTAAATTCAGCCTTTTCCTTACTAAAAAATAATTTCAAAAATCAATTTATTTCTCATTTCAAGTATCGGTTATTCTACCTAAAATTACATGGTTGTCATTTTACAATTTTTCGTTCAAGAGTTTAAATCTTACAGGGAAAAAAAGACGTTTTTCTGTACCTGTATCCCCCTTCTTCTAAACCAATCTGTAATGCCAAAACGTGTATGTTCAGGCATAGGGCATATCGACACAGATCTGATTATGTACGGTTTGATTAAAAAATAGAGAGGACTGAAGAAAGGGAAAAATCCAAGTGTAAAATGATGAATATTTAGATTATTCTAGCCATTTAAAACGTTGCAAAAAAAAGACGACAGAGGGGATCTATTTTTGTATTTATTTTCAACCTGATGCCCTCTCTCATCTGTAACGATCAACTGTAACGATTACCCCAATTTTGAGTATTAGCAATGCTTTTTTTTTTTTTTTTTCGGTCTGAAATCGTCACTTCAGTGGCGTTTTGAAATCATGTGAATTTTACGTGCCTTTATGTTTAGCTTTAAAAGGCTGAGTATTAGGTAACGAGTTGGGGGGGGTATTTATTGTTCATATTCTTACCCGTCAAATTAGCGTTAAAATGGCAGGTGACTGAGGCAAGACAGCTGTCCCCACGATGCCTGTGGCACATGCAGGGGCGGGGAAGCGGGGGAGGGGCGAACGGGCTAGGGAAGCGGCCCGCGCAGAGCGCTGGCACTGCAGGAGCTGGCGCTGCTGCCGGCTGCGGGACTTATTCAAATGTCGCCCGCTGCCTCTGTGATTCGCGGGAACCCAGCCTCCGTATGGTAATACGGGGCGGGGGGGCAGGTGTGTGGCTGCGGCCACGGGGGTAGAGGCGGAGGGGACCGGGGGGGGGGGGCTCTCAGGCACTGCTACTGCGGCAGCCTAGCTGGGGCAGAACACCGGCGGCGGCGTCTTCCGTCCCGTCTCGCCGGGTGCGGTGCCGTCAGGGGCAACGGCGGCGCGCAGCGAGGCGGTGGCGGGGGTAAGCAACAGAAGCAGCACGGGGAGTGGCGGGGCGTGGGGTCATTGCCCTGCGCCACCGAGGGAGCCGGGGGCAGGGAGGCGGCTAGGGCTGCACCGCCGCACGTTTGTGCCGCGGGCAGAGGCATTATGTAACATATCCATATACCCCCGCTCACCAACACCTACACACACGCCCCGCTCTCCCTATGTGCCATCTGCTACCTGCGCACACACCCGAACTTGGGCTAGGCACTCACCTCTGTGGGTCTGTCTGTATATGTTACTACAGATCTATAGAGGAGCACGATTCATGTGTGCTAATTAAAAGCAGTGGAAATAATAGGTTTCCTGGGCTAAGAGTCCCCAATATCACTCGTAAATGGGCACCTGCACACAGATGTGTAGTCCTACCGCTATTCATAAAAATGTGTAAAAAAAAGTACTTTCCTACATGAGTTATTGCTAACTAAATAGATGACAGTATCTGTTTCCGGGTTTTTTTAATCTTACGGGTAGACATCTGACCACTTTTTATTGGGTGACATACATGAGCACTTCAGTGTAAGACTTGTACAACTGGAGCTAGAAGTAGCGCTGGAAATCCAAAGAAAGTATATTTCTTGTGAAATAGGTACTGAATAATACAAATCGAGTATGACATTCGGATCTTTATTTTAAAAAATATATGCATGGCAGTCTTGGAGGGGAGGTAATTTTTGTCTTAAACGTTAATGCAGGTAAGTCATTCATGGTGTAACTAATTGTCTTTTCACTTTTTTTAATGAAAAAATATGTGTATGGGTGAGCATTATTCTTATGGAAAACATTACTCGTTTAAAAATATAATATTTCTGGAATATAAAAAGAGAGTAATTGTCTGGTTTAATCAGGTTTAAACTACTCATTTTTAATAAGAATTTCCCCGTTAATTAAATCTAAATGAGCTAACATTGTTTTTAAATGTAATTCAAAGCCTGTGGATTTTAAGATAGAGAAAATGTAATGATAACGGCAATATTTTAAAATAACCTTTAAAAATGCCTTTTCAGTAAAGACTTAGGTAGTTGCTTTAAAACTACACGTTAACATGAACTGTAATACATTTAATAATGTAGCATTTAAGAAAGAACTTACAAAATGTCTCTGTACCTGGGTCTACACATTTTAAGATAATATTCTGAAATAAAACAATCTAGAAATCAACAGAGATATAAGTGCGTTTATAAGTCGTAATTCTGCAAGGAAGTATTATAAATCCTTTGAATCGGTCCCCATTACACCCATTATCTGTATTGCCTTATACCTTAAAACAGTATTGTTTTTCCCTAATATGAAGTTAATTAGGCAATCAAATTTCCAGGTTCGACCTATTGGTATTATAGCTGAACATGGTAATGATATGTGCCTCTCCTCTTAAAACCCAATAAACGTGTTGTGCGCCTTTATTTGCTTTATTAGCTTTGTGCATATTTTGTAACCTTATACAAATAAAAGCAGGGAGGAAACTGCATATAAAGGCACATACACAGCAGAGTCATGCCGGGGGGAGGGGAAGGGGAAGAAAAAGAAGAGTAAAGAAAGGAAGGAAAAATCAGAGAAAAAGCGATAGCTTCAAACTTTCGGATAATTAAAAAATGCAAAATAGAGCTTTACATATGCATCACTATTAAAAATAGTACACGGTGGAACCAGGAGGAGGAGGAGAGGAGAATGGCGCAGCGGTGAATCCCTGATTATGCATGGGAAGCCGTCTGGAGCAGCCTGCTCTGAGCGGGTCTCTTCCGTGCCGCGTTGCAGCCGGCCCCGGCCGACGCAAAATCGCAGCCTTCCCGTGCCTAATTTATATTTGTTATTTCGGGTTTTTTTTTTGGTTTTGTTCTTTATGAAGTTGGGGGGAGGGGGGGAGAACGGATTGTTTTTTCTATTAATTGCGATCTTCATTAATAGGGGCGATCGCTCCAGAAATCTTCAGTTTCTTCTCCAAGCAGTAGGATTTGCATATTTTTTTAATGCCCTAATTTCCTTGATGTATGTAAATGTAGCCGGACGTACAGTAAACCTCAAGCTGACGTCAATGAACATGACCTCGCTGTTAAACCTTGAACGTGAAGCGAGGATGGGGGACGCGGCGGGGGCGCAGAGCCGGAGCCGCTCCGCGCCGAGCCTCATTGGCCCGTGCCAGGCCGGGGCGGTAGCCGCAGCGGGGAGGTGGCCGGACCGCCGGTAGGCACCGTCCGCAGCTGCATTGGCTGCTTGGCTCCGCTCGCCGCTTTAACACACTGATCAGAGCCCTTGCCCAATAAAATAAACATTAACAAAAACATTAACTCTGTCTCCCCGCACGGCGGCAAAACAAAGTCCACCCTTGTGGTGTGCTATCACCGTCCCCGGGAACGCCGCCGCTCCTCTTCATCAGATGATGAGCGAGAAACAGAAATCACCGATCGTCACAAAAAATCCCCCCCAATATTGCACAACACACGCAGTGCAGATAAATCATAATTTCGAATGACTGTATCGATAGTGTTAGCGGTTTGGTGCAAGGGATTCGCTGATATCAGTGACGGTTTAAGGAAGAAGTGGCAAAAAATTGAAAATTCGCTAGGCTGTAGGCAAGCCGTTCGCTCCTCCAGCCGATCTGATCTGCAAGTCAAAACCACTCTCCTGTCTTTGCACTGATTTCTCCCATTTAGAAAGAGAAGCAGTATGAAAGGGCTCGCGGATATCTGACTGCAGAAAGTTGGCTTTGTTGTTGATACCAAGGTAGAAAAGGGTAATGTGAACAATGTTATAAAGCTGTCTCTATATTTTTCCCTGTACCCTTTCTCCCTTTAGAAACTCCTCGGTTTATAATTATGTTTGGAGAACTTTTAGCGCTAGGGGAATTTCTACTCGTGAGGCTGTAGAATTAAATGCAATTGATGTTTTGAAAGTGAATGGTATTTATTACGTTCTAAGTTTTTCTTTTTCTCATGATTGTTTGTCTTTTTATGTTCCAGAGTATTTCTCTAGAACTTGGCACAATCACTCTTAGAGCAAACCATCTGCAAGCTAGCAGCTACATGCGCGCGTGTACTCTCTCTCTTTCTCTCTCTCTGCTTCTATATTCAAACATCTTGACTAAACTTAAATGGCCAAGCCAGAGAACGGAAACACGAGTGTATTTCTGATTGAGAAACCGATCCAGACTTTTATAAATCCTCTCAGCAGTTTTGTGTAGTCAGGGTTTACCCTGAATTTCGTTAGTTTAGTCTGAGATTGCATTTTTATTCTTATAGAGTTCTGTTGTTCTGCCTTGTCGCCAAGCGCTGTGTTGACATGAGGATCCACGGGTGCTGTGCGCAGCTGGGCTGCGACAGGGGCTGTGAAGGGCCGCGGCCAGGACAGCTGTCCCTGGCAGTAGTTGGCGGGAAATCCGCGCTTCTGCGGACCGACTACCCTCTCTCTCTGGAGCCGCACTCTGGACGGGACTCCCATATGACATATATATATATCTATATATATACAAATATATATACGCGACATACACATATGGCATAATATGTGTGTGTGTGTGTATATATATATACACACACACCGGTTTTGGTATTTCCCCCCCCCCTTTCTTCACACATGCTCATACTCCTTGACACCTGCCCACACGGCTACAACACAGCACTATGGAAAACACCATGTGCTGATATCGCGCAAAGCCGCCCCAGACAGAGACAGGCTGTCTGGCAGACTCCCAAACCCCTGGCCCTCTCCGAACACCCTCCAAGGCTCGCCCGCCGGCACCGCTGCCTTGCAACTACCCCCGCCAGCCCACCTCCTGCCCACCCCAAACGGTGAGCACAGCTCCATCGCTGTGTCCTCCTGGGCACATACCAGAGAGTCGTCCTGCCTCCTTACCTTGCCATGCACCACCTCCCTCCTTCCTTCCCCACCCACACACCTCCCGTGGTCGGGCACACCCCCAAACTTCTCCCAACGCACCACGCAGTTCTTTGCCCGGCTCCTGCAGCCTAAAACAAGCTGGAGTTTTCATCGGTGAAATGTTGGTTCTGTGACACTGGTTGAACCTGAAGCCTTGAATGAGAAGGAAAAGAAGGAAACCACAAAACTTTAAGAAAGCCTCCTTCCAGCAATCATTGTGTTGACGAGAGGTCACGCTACAAGTTTCATGATAACAAATTGGAAGGGATTTTTTGTTGTTATTATTGTTGTTGACCGGTTGATCAATTTTGACGAAAGTTACACAAAATGGTAATGCCTCCCAAAAACAGGACGCAGAAGAAATTATTCTTCAGAAGTTAGCTGGAGGAAAACACCTTAGAAAACCTCAACCATTTGGTGCAATTTTTTTTGTTTCCAAAGAAATGTGCGCTTTCCTTCTCTAGGAAAATGGAGCCATTGCTCTTCTTTAGACTAGGCATTTCTAATTTATCCCGTCTGTCAAAATGAGACTATGAGAGGTTTTGGTGTAAATTCATTATCTCTGGCAACGCATAACATATAGTAGGAATGGGAAAAGACCGTGGCAATGGATGAACAAAAGGACTTCAGTTCATCAGCAACAAAAGCACTGGGAAAATTGGTTGAATTTCAGAGCACGTCCTCCTCAGCAGAGGGCTGGACTAGACCTTGGCCAACCCCCCCCCCCCCCCCCCCCCAAAAAAAAAAAACCCACAACTTGCAGAGCCTCACATATAACACTTTTTACTCTGGAGCTTGGGAAGCAATATGGAAAAAGGGGGGAAAAAAACCCCATCACACCTTTTTGCCTTTCTCCCCCCTCTTTTTTTTTTTTTTTTTTTTTTTTAATGGAAGCTTTCTAACTGTTTTAGAACCAATCATGCAAGAATTACACCATGGAACTAACTAAACGGCACTTTTAGAGATGACGAGGGGAAATATTTGAATTTCTGGAGATATAAAAGAACCTGCTTTCTGTGCTTTAAAGGGGTCTTGACCACGGTGGGAATTTTTGTTTTCTACGGGAGATTCACCTAACCATTTAGATCTGGGGTAAATCTTTATTTTATAAAGAACAAATGTAAGTATCACGAGGGGGATATACAGAGCTCGAATTCGTTATAAAAGGGAGAGAGCTGAACTTCATTGCACGTCCGCATTTTCTGATTGAGTGGGTATATGTGAACCTGAGCTCGGTTAGCAGCTCTGTGTTAGGTTCAGGGGTAGGGGCTGCCTCGCCCAGCATCAGACAGAACAGGTCGTCTTGGTAGGGCTCCAGGAATTTCCACTGGCGACCGCGAGGGAAATTTAATAACAAGGCAGGGTTTTATGAGTTAACACGACAGCTTATATTGGTTAGCTGATTTTGTATGTTTTATGCTAAACTTTGTCTTGTGATTGGTTAGGTGTGGAAACTTAATTATCAAGCGGATTGCCAGTAAAAGCAGAGCTGTAACGTTTAAGTATGCAGAGAGGAAGCTTTTTAGCAGTACCTAGGTACCTTTCGAAGGTGTACAGACATAGGAACAATCATTCACCAGGTTTTAAATTAGCATATGGGAACTAACTCCTGTTGACTCTACATTTTCGAGCTGTTTTGTAAAAAAAAAAATATTAAAAGTCAAACTGATATTTTTGAGATTGCCAACGTGGAGGAGATTATTCACTGTAGTTAATAAATCCGTCTGCCTCTGTGGTCACTTCAAGCAAGCAGCCATCACTTACTGGGTTTTCTAAAATTCAGCCTGATCAAAACATGTATCCCTTTGAGCGAGGGTGATTTAATAAATGTTTCATGAGGTTGTAATTATTCCCATCTTGGCCGGGGCAGCAGGGGCAGCTGTGTCTGGCATAGGCTCAGCCCAACTAAACCGCTCACCTTTTTGAGGGGGGGGGGGGGGGAGGCGGAGACGGTTTGCACCTTGCCGCGGCTCTAGGTGCCGCTCCCCCAGGAGTCCAGGAATGGCTGCTGCGGCGCGGCACGGCACAGTCCCAGCCGCCGCGGGGTCGAGCCTGGGACGCGGGAGTGCCCCAGCGGCGGGCCAGGCTGGGCGACCCGACGCCGGGGCGCAGGCTACCTCCAGCTCTGGCGCGGGCTCTCCGAGGCACCGGTAGGCAGAGAGTGTAATTGAAGCAAGGGATTTATACAATAGTGCTTCTTTAGTCCTCCCTCTCACCCGCCCACCAAAACACCCACCCATCAAGTAGCATACCTCTCCAAGAAACTCTCCTCTAGTTCAGGATTCATGAAATGGGGGAAATAATTTACCATAAAATAGAAGAACACAATTACTTTGTAAGAAATAATATGCTTTTAAACTAAGGCTGATGTAATTGATATGATGTAATGACGGTGATTAGATTGTTATATTTATTTACACATACAACTTTTGATATAGTAACAATTTTGTAAATATAGACCATGCCTTTCTAATGATCCTGATTTCAGGACATCGGTGATCTAAAAGACACAGAAATTCTATCGGAGAAAAAAACTGGCTTAATGTGTTTTGCATGTTTTGAACAGAAGGGTAGATGGAGCTTCCATCCTTTATTAAGTAACTGGCAGCTTACAGTATGCAAATATTATATATGCCTCTGTAGATTTCAGCATCTCTATTCAGCAGCCCCAAATATTCTTAAACTGTTTTTTATCATAGTTCTCCACAAATAATTATTGCATTTGTTTTTATTGTTCATAATTATGTCCTGTAAATATCAATTATCACATTTAACCCTGCAGCTACCGGAGTACATCACTTGTATCTGGTTTATGTCATATTAGATCATCTGCAGGAAATGTGGCTAGTTGTTTCCCTGTTTAATCTAGAATCAAGCATGTAGTAATTTATTCAATAATCTCAAAATGTTGATAAACACAGCACCTCCTGAACACACATGCATGTATCTATTTACATACATTTCACGAACAAGAACAGTGAAATTGTTTAAATTATGTTCCTTTGCCTTTTTTTTTTTTTCGGCTATTTTTCAGATTTAATCAATGCAAGAAGACCACAGGAAATGAAAATCACAAGAAACGGTATTTATTTTTATTGTTTAATAATAAAAGTCAGACGATAGAACATGTTCTTTAACAGCACGCAGTGTATATCCATGTGAGATTACCAAGTGTAGTTTCCTTTTTTTCCCCAAGATTTTGAATTCTCGATAACCTGCATTTTTTTATTTCGTAATTTGGATTTGTATTAGATTTGTATCCCTTTGCATATCACATGTTCAGCATAACAGAAACATAATCTGCAGTTGCCTGTAAAATTAAATTCTGATCACAAAAGAAATAAGACACTTTTATTAGAAGGCAAGCCAGTCAAATAACTTACCTGGCTGAAAGGAAAGGGGATATTATGCAGGAAATACTTGCCTGGATTGTATTGTTGTGGCATGTTTTAAAGTTATGTGAATTCTATTCTAATTTAGTATGAAAAGAGGATTCATATAACGTTATACAGTTATGTACTTCATAGCAGTTTAAATAGGGTTCCTATGTGTATTCCATACAGAAGATGGGGATACTGGCATTGGAACAAGTCTTTGTAATAATTAGAGAATCATAAGTATTCCTCTTTAAAGCTAATAGAGAGTGTTTATTCTTAAAAAATACACGGAGGATATTTCTTCTTTACATCACAGCCATCTGGAGACCTATAAAAAGATTAGAAAACAAGTATGGCAATCACATACCAATTTAAAGGCCATTAATGGGAATTTATTAGGGAGGCAGGAGGAAAAAATAAATTACTGGATTCCGTATCTTCCAATATGTAGATCATTCTAAAGTGATTTTGGAAAAAATTAACAACTGCTGTATAGATATTTTTTTGTGTGTGATATTCACAATAAGCAAATATTTTTGTGCAGTCTTACTGGGTACCCCTCGATTTTAAGGCCCTACTTAGATAACCGAATGTTAGAAAATTTAATTGGCAATATGGCTAATGAACAGCTAGGTTATAATTGTCATGTCGGCTCTTGACTTTCTGAGGCTCCAATGATTAATCAACAAAATGTGATGGGTGTATTGCAGTTACTTCTTAAGTCAGCGTGTGAGTAAGGTGGTCTTCAGAACAGAGCTTGATGTTTTAAAGGCATATTTTGCATCTTTGAAACATATTAATTTAGGATAAAATGTCTTGCATTTAACTGCAACTGCTGTAACATGGCAACATGCTTTTTAATGCAGGCATTAATGTGTGCATGTGTCTGTTTTAATATGTATTATATATAGAAATATCTATATAAGCATAGACATACATATACATATGCACACACAAGGAATACCTCTGACAACGTAATTCATAAATTCACAATGTAACACATGCTTAACCACTAATCTGCTGCCTCTAGCTATTGCAAGAAAAAACATCTTTCTAACTGCCAATTCAGAGTTCATTAGAATTTTATATAATATCAAAATGATTATGTGCCTTTAGATATATCAGATGTCTAATTGTCATCCTTGTTGTGCTTGAACAGCCTGAAAAGTAATGAAGAAGCAGAGTAATGAATAGTACAGTGTTAAAAGAATTCTAACAATTTTATGCCAGACTGTATAATCTGAAAAGAGCACTGGCACACTTAGTTCATACACCTCATATATACCAAGCACTGGTGGCAAATTGTAGTGTTTCCTTATATCAGAGTATCTAACACACATTTAAAAAAATAATGCTCAGTTTCAGAGGCTGATAATCTGAAAGCACAAATGAATGGCCTCATTAGTAATATCACTACTGAATTCAGGATTTGGCTCATTAGTAATATTTATGTGTTACTTCTTGGGCCTTGTCTGATAAATTATATTGCTTTCCCACTTTCATGCTTTTGCAATATTAATCCATGATAAGAAATAGACTGGTTTATATAGTTGCAATTTTACAGTGTAACCACATATTATATATATATATAAATTCAAATACCTATACACACATGTACTTAATCCTACACATGTATACATGGTTCCCCCATGTACATACAAGCACACATATGCTTTATTATGTGAGCAGGCTATACAGTCAGTATAGAACAACAAGAATTTCAGTTTCACTCCATGCATTTGAATAATTCTCCTTAAAAATAGTAACAATGCAAACAGCTTAATTTACAAAGAAATCTATTTAAATGCAGTGAGATGTATTCCCTATAACTGTACAGGAACATAAAGCATGATGTATTATGTTTTATTTTACACCTTAAAAGAATACTAGCAACATGAATTTAAAATAATAATAACTTTAGAAGCGCAGAGCAGTCTATATTCTCTGTGCTGAATTTTTCAATATGCATCTTATACCAACCACAGTATGTATGAGCTGTTGAAGTACATTTATTAATTTCAACAGTAAATATTGTAGATCTCAGTCCGGAGTTTCATTTTATGACGTATAGTCGAGAGACCTTTATTTTTTGCACTTTAGACTTAGAAAAATTCTATACAAATTATAATATTAAATAATTCAAAGTATAATGTGGGGGAGGGGTGAACTGAGAGACTTAAATCCTAAAACTGTACATAATGCATTCTAACAGTTTAGAAAGACTTGCCTTCATCGATTTCTTGAGTAATGTAAGCATGCATTTCTTCACTCTAAGTACGAGATTAATAAAAATAAACAATAAATCACCATTTTTATTAAGGCATTTCACCATTTGCTGCAATGTTCATCTGTGTTGCATTCTAACACACCACACCCACACACCCCACCCCACACACACTGGGAAATGGGGACGGAGAGAGAGAGAAAATATATTCTATAGAATACACTGGAGACAAGCCGGAACCTGCTGCTAGCAGCATTCCGAATAAATGTACAGAGGAAAATGCGTTGCACAGTCGTCCCGGTGTAAATACCTGCAAATCACTATAGACAAAAAACGTGACTGAACTGTGAAGCCATTAAAAACACATCACAGCAGGGCAAATTGTCAATGTAATTACACATCGACTCACTGCGTAACACAGATCTGATCCCCAGTCTCAGAAAGCAAGGCCCTACTTTAAGCTATAGCAAAGTGCCTCACATCTCCCTGCACAAGCAGAGGCTGCCAAAAGAGAAATGCAGGCAAAAACGTTCCGCAGATCTGAAATGCTTTTATCTACCCTTAGAGAGAGAATTCTTCCAGTCTTTGGATATTAGAGCGATCTACGCTAGCAAGAAGGAAGGTAAAGGCGGCAGGTGGATTTTCCTGCAGTCGGGAGCGGTAGAGGTGGCAAAGTTGGGCTTAGTCCCGGGCTGCCGCTGCTGCCGCTGGCAGGAGCAGATCGCTGATCACTCATGCATATCAATAACCGTGTGTACTTGAAATTTCTCATGACATCATCATTACCTTAGTCTCCCGCGGTCCAGAACCTCTGACCTTGCCGGGCTGGTCCACATTTTGGCACTGAAAGCCCTCCAATGATGCCCCTTTTCTCCTTTCAGACCGGGGGCAGCAGCAAGCCAGCAAGACCGCATCTTCTTCCCAGCTCTAGGAGCCCTGAGAAAGCGAGGATCTTCCCCTCCCCCCCAAACACACATACATGCAAGATATTTGCAATCAAGCTGACACCATTTCGTAAAAAGCTCTATACCATGCATAATCTAAAAGGATCAGGATCCTCGAATCATCTTGTCACTTTCTACTGAAATGGGAGGGTTTTTTTCCTCTTTACACTGCGCTGGAAATTGCCGATGGCTTTACATCTTTATAGAGTCTAAAGAGTCTTTCTTGAGACTGAAGTAATTTACAATGCAAATAGAGGCTTGTGAAGGGATGGATGCTTTTCAGTCTTATCACAGCTTGATGCACCTTAATAGCTGGGTTTATTTTCTGATATTAACGGATGAATTGTTGGCTATCGCTGCCGGAAATTACTAGCTGAAAGAAAAAGTTCGGAATAAACTTTGAAGGCATCAGATCTCTTTTGGATGTTATTAGCTGTACGCGCACACACACACATACATATCAGGTCACAATTGCCTAAAAGGATGACTTTTAAAGCAGCACTAGTACTCTTGGAGGAAACTACACGTCTATCAGGAAAAAAAAAATCTGGATTCTAGCAAGCAAAAAAAAAAATAAAAGCAGCTTTGAGGGAAGCGAGTTGTTATCTTTGGTTATCTAGCTGTATGAGTGTTTTAGTCTTCATAAAGCTAGATAACCGAAAGTAAAAACTCCTTCAAGATCATCGTACACCGTTTGAAAATGAAAGACTACTGCAAGAGACAGTAAAAGAAAAAACAAAAACCGAGAAAGGTCAGGAATACTTATTGAATCTAATATTTTTACAGCTAAAGGTGAGAGTGGAGGGAATTAAATGGCATACTTAGCCCAAAATATGAAGTTGTCAGATGCTAAATGCTGCAACGAGGAAATGGTACTGATGGTAAACAGTGCATGTGCAACTATTGCTGTTAAATAAAGAGAAACCCAGACCAGTTAATGTTTAACTGGGCTGAGACGACTTTTTTAGAAAGCTATTTGGAAATGTTGTTTCATTTTGCAAAATGATTCATTGCAATGAAATAGCTTTAAAAATAAAGCTGGTAGTTGGTTAGGATGAAGATGATGGTAGTTGTTGTTGATGATACAGTATGGACTGAACTGGAAAAAAAAATCAGTCTGCATTCATCTTAGAGAAAGCATTGAGGGGTTTATTTAAAAAAATATGAAAGCAGGCTTTCAAAAAAGTTTACACTGAAGTGTAGGCAAGCTTAACAATTTATATCTACTGAGAAATCGGTGGAGCTGCACAAGGATGAAAAAAGTGATGGCTGATTTTTATTCTTCTATTCAAAATGCGAGCACAGATGCTTCTCTGTTCCGAGGTGGTTTCCTTGAGGAGGCTATTGAAGCAGAAAGACAAGATGGAGACGAGATCGCCTCCTCCCTTGTAAAAGTGTTAAAAATGTTCTGTGCCTTACTCTGCGCCTAGCATTGGAAATGAAAGTGACATTTACTCCAAAAACCCACGTGTGCGCCTCCTCTCTTTTTGTTTAAGGATGATCAGATCTATCCAGGAAACAGCTCTGGCATCCCAAACTGAAATAATTAGGATGTATATAGACCTGACAGAAATAGAAAAGGGGTGGGAAATCTGACGGTCTGTCTTGCCTAATTGATTCCGTTAAACGGCGTGCAGGAGATGTGAACGGCTGGGCGCTCCTATTCCCACGCTCGGGGCAAGTGGCAATTCCATGCCCCGGCAGCCCTTGACAGACAGCCCTGCTGGGGGCTGGAGGATGAAAAAAACCCATCAAATGCACTATACCATACTCATCTCCATCGCCTCCGTAAGTGGAGGCATTTCCTACCCACAGCCATCTGCAGGCTCTCAAGTGAGAACACTAACTGCTCTGTGGCTGCACACTGTCTCTTTCTGTTAATTCTGCAACCTCGGTACAAGCTCCTCGGGAGCAAGTTTCACTTTTCTTTCGTGGCCCAAGTCTCGCAGATGATTTAGGAGAGGCAAGGCAACCCGGGAGATGCAGCTATGGAGACTGCACCTCTTCTCTGATGGAAAAAATAGATGACATCATGCGTTGACCTTGCAAATATCTCATGATTTTTAATAAACACTTGTTTGGATGCTATTCATCTTTATAATTATTGCAGTTTAGGCACCTTTTACAGTGAAATTGAGCAGGATTAATTTTTAAGGGTCAAATTTTCCTTTGGACTTGACCTAAACATCTTTCCAGAGGCACACTGGTGTATAACACTATCTTAGAAATTGAACATCTCTAAGGCAGATTAAAATAAGATCAGAGATAAGGGAACAATTCTCAAGGTTCTTCATAAATTAAAGGGCTAACCTTGTACAGAGTGTTTAGACTGTTTGTTTGTGGTTTTGGTGTGAGTTTGGAGTTCCCCCCCCAATTTTTACTTCGAAATAGGACGGCTTACATAAAATATTGTTTGGGGGTTTATAATGGAAATATTTACCTTTACGTCACATACTCTGAGAGGAAGGAAGCAGAAAAACATCAAACAAGTCCTAGAAACACCACACGCATTGTTGGTTAATTTAAAATAAAGAATTAGCCTCCAAAGTAATTTCATTTTCCCTGTAGTTCAAAGTATATTCCATAGTATTTTCAGTCTAAAGGCTTACTCGGTGGCTTTTTTACTGAGATTCAGCTAGTATCCCAGCCAAACTGTATTTACATAAATTCCCACTTTAGCTGCTGTACGTGACAAAGTTTTACTACTGTAGTGACTGATGAGAAGCCCCTTGTTTGTTTACATTTGAAGCACTGTTTGTGCGACAATTCTTTCATTGTCGAGTGCCTGTATGCCTTTCATTTACTGTGTATCCAGGGGTGCTATTTATCTAGAGCCATTGTCTACTACAATTAACATTTACATTACAAAGTATGTGTTTTTCTTTCTCAAAGAGCTTCAATTAAGGCAATAAGCTGTTTTCTGGGAAAACCTATTGTTTACTTAGGCATTCAATGGAGTCAATTTACTTAAGCTTGTGCTTGTGTCTTGGTCTTCTATGTAAATTTTTAAAGAAAAACACCCAGGAAAAAATATCAATATTATAATCGTGTTAGCCATTGTAATATTAAATTGATTTGTACCTTATTGGCATTACATGACTATCAATTAATAAAATACATTTTATATTAGTATTATTATCCCTTCATTGCTTAGAAACAAAATGCCCCATTTCTTCCCCTTTTTGTCCTGCAAATCTGCCTTGGGAAAAGAGAGCATGTTAAAATGTAGTAGCATGCTCTCCAAGTTTATGCTTGCCTCATGTAGCAAATAATGTTGTATAAAATTATCTATCTGCAAAATGCTGTTTCCTTAAAACTTGTAAAAAACAATCAAACAATATACAGCTTTAAATAAAAAGAAGTGTAAATATAAGTTGAGCAGTCCTTTGAAGGCTAGTTTTAGCACTGGGAAAAAACAGATCAAGTTTATTTAGCATAGCACTCCATTGTAAAACAGTTGGAGTGAAGTTGCAGGTTGTGTGAGTATGCATGTTAACTAGTAGGAACCCAGGCTTATTCTTTGTGAAAAGGGAGCAGCAGATTGCTGTGCAAGGCCAATGTTAAAAAGGCAGCTGAATTTAACACCATCTGGAAGAAAAGATCCCTTCACAACTTTCTCACACCGTAAGACAAAACTAGTGTCTCTTGTTCTGGGCCCTTGTCTATGCAACCATACAATACTGAGTCATTATACTTTTGCTGAGAGAAAATTTGAGAACACAATATGGGTAACCAGTGAATGACCAAGTTTCATTGTGCCTGCTTAAGTCAATTGAAATCTAGGTCTAGAGCTATGAATGGCAGTATTGTTTTCCTCACCAGGGCTGTACTAAATGTCTGCACAGTGTAAAGAGAAACTTGAAATCTGCAAATAGCTTACCAGATCTCAATTATAATATTTTCCCACACTAGAACTAATATCATTGCTAAGGT
Organism: Falco rusticolus; assembly: GCF_015220075.1. Classification (NCBI taxonomy): domain Eukaryota; kingdom Metazoa; phylum Chordata; class Aves; order Falconiformes; family Falconidae; genus Falco; species Falco rusticolus. Next base: position 4,087,584 of record NC_051209.1, read on the forward strand.
CTACAGTGCCCAAAATAAAAAAAGAATCAGAGAAAAATTATTTCATTTACAAGTTATTTATTCAGATAAACTTTTTAATTCTCTTATGGGAACTTGAATTCAGCATGTAGAGCTGGCTTATTTCCTGAGAAGTTCAAGTTACAAACCTTCTTACGTAATTAAGAAAATAAACTTGTAAGGAAGCTTGTATCTTGCAACTATTCCAGTTCTCTAGCTTGGGACTGATAAAACATAAACAAGTATACTCTGTATTACACGGGTTGGTTCTAAATTGAGCCTAGGGAAAGATTTCTCCTTGAATATTTAGAAGAAATAAGGCTGAAGTTGATTAACAAAGTAATGGGTAATATATTTCTGTAGGTGTTGGCAAAATCTATTAATACATCTCAGTGTAGATCCAGGTACCAGAAGAAATGTTTCCAGTTATCTCAGTTTTTATTACCTTTAATTTTTGCTTGTTAATAGTTTCTATTATAAGTGTTATTCAGTTTAGTTCTCTATTTAGCATTCATATATCAATTGGCATTGTTCACAATGTAGACTAAGAAAAAGAAACAGTCCAAATGCATTACAAGGAATTAGTTATATATTTTATTAGAACATCTGTGTTTTTAATCTAATTGACTGTGATTTTTTCAGTTTCATAAAATGTCATACAGTTTTTAGCATAAAACTGCAAAGCAATGAGTAACTACACTTTTGATGAATAATACATCTGTGCCAACCACATTACCTAGTAAATTTTTAAGCAGGAACAATATCTGCAGCATTTGACATTTGCAATTTTATTGTGCAATACTGACAGAGAGACCACTCAGAGTGGCTTGTGAAAAGTTAATGTTGGAAAAGTTGTATTTTCTTAAATTCTTATGTAACAATTTGTAAGTTAAGAACAATAACAGCAATTAGAATAATTCAGACCTGAAGTACAAAGAGCAGGATGACACTAGCACACATCTAAATTCCATTCATGGCAGGTAGAAAGAAAAGTCAAAACTCTGTAAACTTTCTGTAAGCCATAGTGCTAGTGGGGCTGTTGCACTGACAGTAACAAAAGTTGAGTATTGTACAAAATATGGCATTTAGGGAAATTATATTTACCAGTCCAAAAATTGGACAGTACAAATGGACATATTCATGAGTGCATCTACCCCTTCATAAAGTTTCCATTAATATGCATTAACACAGAATAAATTCATTATTTGTTTCAATTAACATTGAAATATTTCAATTTCAATATGTGAAATATTTCATTTTATAAAGAACTTAAGTGTGTGCTATCTTTTAGGACAGATCTGGCCTTTCCTGTGTGGATTAGAAGTTTTCTCATTTCTGTTGACTAGCTCCAGAAGTGAGGGTGAAGTAGCAGTCCCACAGAGACACAACAAAAAAGTCCATTTAGATTTTTAAAATGCACACCACTTTCATAGACTGCACACCCTGAGATGAGCACATTAATTAGCCCTTACCTCCTTCATTATTTTAATTTAGAGAAAAGAAAATGCCAGATTTCTGACAATTAAATTTCCTCACTAAATGTAAATGCATGAGGTAATTAATACATTTTTATGGACCTTTCTGGGAGGGAATGGGAAAGGAGAAGGAGAAAGGAGCCCTTTGGCTTTGCAGTTGTCTACTAATAATAACCTATTTTGTTTTTGAACCTGCCACACATACTTAGCTATATACATATGTATATATATACACCTATACATTTATAGTGTGTGGTGTAAAGCAGGTGTGAAGATTATCTGCAAGAGCCAGAGTCTAATCTGGATGAAATCTGGCTGCGTGGTGCTTGGTTGCCGACCGGGGTTAAACCATGACAGTCCTTTTTGGCACCCAACGTGGGGCACGAAGGGTTCAAGATAACAACAGATCTGACTGGAATGTGCTAGTTTGAATTTATAGCTGTTATTGCTGTTATTGCTATGAAGGGGCAGGTTTCTGTGCTTGCCATGGGGCTTGCTTGCCTTACTGTATATTAGTCTAGTGCTTGTTAGTGGCTGCTTCTTGCTTTTGCTGCTTGTTGTACTGCTTATCATCTTACTGTGCTGTGCCTGGAAACATTTTGATAACAACCATGGCAATGCGCTGGGGCTGGCAGGTGGCCAGGGCATGGCTGCTGTACTGGACAGGCTGGAACTCCAGTGTGAATTCGAGTCAAAGGGATTGTGTGAACTGTGGATGAAAAAGGACTGTCGTGATTTAACCCTGTCTGGCAACCAAGCACCACGCAGCCAGTTGTTCACTCCCCCTCACTCAGAGGGATGGGGAGGAGAATCGGAAAGGAATGTAAAACTCAAGGGTTGAGATAAGAACAATTTAATAGTTTAAACAGAATAAATAAGTAAGAATAACAATAATACAAAATGGAAATGTGGGGAAAAAAGGGTAAAGCAAAAGCTGTGCACGCAAGCAAAGCAAAAGAAGGAATTAATTCACTGCTTTCCATGGCAGGCAGGTGTTTGGCCATCCCCAGAAAAGCAGGGCTCCATCATGCATAATGGTTACTTGGGAAGACAAACACCATAATGCTGAATGTTCCCCCCTTCCTCCTTCTTCCCCCAGTTTATATACTCAGCATGACATCATATGGTATGGAGTATCCCTTTGGCTAGTTTGGGTCAGCTGTCCTGGCTGTGTCCCCTCCAGCCCTCTGGCTTACAAGGCCCAAGAAACTGAAAAGTCCTTGATTTAGTATAAACATCACCCAGCAACAACTAAAAACATCAGTGTGTTATCAACATTGTTCTCACATCATAGCCAAAACACAGCACTGTACTAGCTACTAAGAAGAAAATTAACTCTATCCCATCTGAAACCAGGACAATTATTAATTACAACTATTAATTGTTGTTAGTGATCATTATTAATTAGCACTTCCTTTACTAAGAAGCAGTCATTTGTGTCTACAGGCTCATGAACAAGCTATAAAAGCAGCAAGTCACCTCCCACCAAGTATCATATTGCAAAGTAATTGAGTTATTATTACACTGGTTTGTCATTATGTCAAGTGCTTTCATTTGGATGTGGAAAGCTCCTCCACGTGAAAACTCTCCAGGCAGGCGACCAACCCTCGGCTTGAGGGTTGTCTTGTGGCCCCTCATTTGGTGCACCTTGCTGCCTGGCCACAAGGACCACTTGAACAGCATGTCGAGGAAGACACTGGCAGCCATTAATGGTTCCAGTGTGCCTTTGTGCAAGTTTGTGTCATCATAACATGGTGATGAGGAGCAAGGCTAGGGAGCTGCTTCCTGCCCCCTTCCCTCCTTGCACCTCAGGAAAACCTTCTGGGCTGTGGAGAGTTAACTCCTGACCGGCAAGTTGTCAGAAGGCTGAGCTCTCCCCTCTCGGTAGAAAGAAGTTGACCAAAGGTTGTTTGTAAAAAAATTATGGGCCTTAAGTACTTAGTAAAGCCAGTTAATAACATCATGCATGAACATTTAAACTTGTAAATTCCAGAAAGGATTAGCAAGAAATCATGCTGTGCGTAGTTAATGATACCATCTTAACTCTTCAATTACTTAAGGTGAAGCTAAATCCATCTCGGTATAGTGCACAGCCTCTTTCCTTTTTGCCTGCATTGGAGGCCAAGAAAGATGAGGAGTAAAGGTATATATGATACAAGGACACCAGGTCAGACAGGGACACTCCTTTTCAGTTCCAGATGCACGCTATTGCCTTTTCTAGTTCAGTGCTCTATCAACAGTCAGTGTAAAGCTGCATTTCTAAAATACACCTTAATGACTAATGTTGCCTCCCCAGCATCAAGACCTTGTTAAGTTTTTTCTTCCATAGGTAAACAGAAGCAGTTCCAACAGATCTCAGAATTGCTAGGGCTCTGCCATAGGCTGATAATGAGGGCTAATTTTTCCATGCTAGACTGTTTTGCTTTAATAAACTCCGAGGCAATATATGATACAATGGAAATGCTGCTGGTTCTCCACTGCATCAGTAGTAGATTTCCAATGTCTTATAAGAAGTAGCATTTTGAAAATGATTTTTTTGCTACCCCAACCATTTGTAATGTTATTCAATTTTATATCTATAACCTCTTGCCTTTGAAATTTATGCATCTGGGCTACACCTAAATAGAGGTATTTGTAAAATAATTTATAGTAGAATGGTAAACACACATGTATTTAATGTAGACATAATAATGGGATGCATAGAGTTCAGGGCAAGATTGAGGTTGTTCCTGCAGGTGTAGGTATTTTTTTGCTTGTTGTGAGAACATATTTTTCAATTTCTTGAGCTCTTACAAAAATCTGAGGCATGTAACATTGGAAGGTAATGATGAACTGATATTTATTCACTTATCCTAAATACTGATTATTTAAATATCTATGCTAAAGTGCAATATGATAAGAACACAGGTCATCTTAATTTGCTTAATGTTTTGTAGACTATTATGGCTTTGATGATGCTGAAAACCATGTGAGTAAGGTCACAGCAGTGAGCAGGATCATCAGCCTCCTTTGATACAGAAACTAAGGAAACTACCAATATAAAAGATTTAGGTAAGGAATCACCATGTTTATCCTTTCCACTTCCAGTTTGTGCATCAGTATGGAGAAAATATAAACTAGGTCAAAACGAACTTCATAAATGAATGACTATGAGAAATAATCAGTAATTTGTCTTGTTTAAAGTCTAAGAAGAGTTGTTTGGGAAAAATAAACGTCCCATGCTTTGGGTCAAAGCTTGGTCAGTCTATCATTGGACTTGAATAGCACCAGCATTTGGCCCTTTGTAAAGAACCTGTATGATCAGGATCATTTTAATTCCAAAATAAACTCTGTGCAAAGACAAAGTGGCATAGAGTTGTTTTTTAAAAACAGAATTTTAAAGAGACATCTTTTCAAATAAGTTTGATTTATTCTGTTAATAATGTCAGTTCTCTGAAAGGGACATTAACATAAAAATACTCTGCTGTCATTGTCATGTAGAATATCATCTTTAGGAAACAAGAGTTTGGGGTGTTATAAAATAATATTATCATAATATCTGCAATAGTTTAATTGGAATCTAACACAATAACCTTGTATGAGAAAGCTGAAGTCAGTAACAGAAAACCTGTACAATAAGGACAGAATGTACATGTGTGATTTCTTCTCACCTAAACTAACTCAACAGCAGTTGTGGTACATCAAAAAACGTAAAATTAACACACTCTTGTGTAAATATAAATTATTGTCTTTAGCTGTTTTCTGTCACAAAGTAATTTCTATTGAAGCACTGTAGAATTCTCTGTAGGTGCACAGAAAAGTATAACCTTGTGGTGCTACAAACTGAAATGGAACTGGAGCTAATTCTTCACTGATTTTTCTGTATTAAATATTTGCTTCAAAAAAGACCATTAAAACCTCCTTTTCTATGGCTGTAATTGATGTAAGCATACATTATATAGGTTACTGTCCTAATTGAGTACCGAAGATTTTATGAGGTTCCAATATTTTAACAGTAGCCATAAATATATTGTTGGAAATATATGAATATTAATTTCATATCTTCCTCTAAATCCACATAATTCTCAAATGGCATAAATTAGTTTCATGACAGCTACATAGATTATCTTTTTATTTGAGAAACATACATGAACAGAATTGACATATGCACTCAGACTTGTTTGTGTATGCATATGTAAGTTTAAATCCTTAACCTGCATGTGCACTTTCATGAAATAAATTCACTACACTCCCAGTAACCATAAGCTCTACCACATTTGCCTCAAAAAGACTTCATGTGCTAAGGGAAGATTCATAGTACGACTGAGTTAACAAGAGTGAGTTACCTGTATCACCAGTCTGTACACTGACAAGTCAGAAAACTTCCATTTCTTTCCTGCACTGCTGTTTACCATTGATTGGCAATGTGATAATCTAAACAAACTGAACAAAATCAAATAACCATTTAATGATATTATGGTAATAAAATTAATGTTTCTTCTGATAGTTGAAAAAGCGAGACTCAAGGATTTTATTGTAAATTATACTTAAATTCACTTACATTCTACTAGGAATAATATTTCATTTGCTATAGAATATTCTAGCCTTATTCTGTACTTAAAATTTTTCTTTTTCATAAAATAAAACTAAAAAGAGAAAACAGTATTTATGCTTTCATAATTTAAAAATGATTAATCAAATTTAGTCATTTTAGATATTATAACTTCTTACACACTGCTACATTATTAAGTAAATCTAATACCCAGAGTCATTGTGCATGTTCCCAGGTGTCTTCCTGATATCTCTCCAGTCCACTGGATTTTGAAGGGTGATTATATAATTTTTAACAGATAAATAAATTACTGTAATTATAGTTGAAATACCACTCATTCTCAAGACCACTGCATCTAAATAATTATTATGTATTCCTTAATTATTTATCAAAACTAATTAAAAATAACTGTAGGGCAAAGCATACATTTGTTTTCAAATAATCCTTTTTTGCACTAGGTACCAACAAACATCATCCACCCCCAATAATCTCCCCCCAAACAAAACCCCACCCCCCCCAGTTTCCTTCATTAAATGCAATATTTTTGTTTGGATTAATAACATTGTTACAGTAATGCCATTCTTATTGTGAACATGCTATCAATTCAAATATATGTTGATTGATATATATAATTTCTATTAACAGGAATACAAGAATGGAACAATTACTGTGGTTGTGAGGTAAGTGCATATAACAATAAGACTAGCATTTTTAACTTGCACTGAGAAATAGTGAGGAGGTGGCAAGATTTTGGTGGCTATAAATTTAGCAGCGAGTCAGAGATATATAAAACATTGCAAAATTAAAATCATGAGCTACGTGTATTTTAGACCTAGAATTCAATACTAAATGTGAAAAGTCTCAGTGAACTGCCTGGTGGTTATTAGTACTAGACTACTTTGAGGGAGGCCATTTAATTGTACTTCATAGAAGCATAGAATAGTTTGGGTTAGAAGGGATCTTTAAAGGTCATCTAGTCCAATCCCCCTGCAATGAGCAGGGACATCTTCAACTAGATCAGGTTCCTCAGACCCTCATTCAACCTGACAAATGTTTCCAGGGATGGGGCATCTACAACCTCTCTGGGCAACCTGTTCCAGTGTTTCACCACCCTCATTGTAAAAAAATAATAATTATTCCTAGATTGGACATTATATATATCCTCTTTCAGTTTAAAACCATTGACCCTTGTCCTATTACTACAGGCCCTGGTAAAAAGTCACTCTCCATCTTTCTTATAAGCCCCCTTTAAGTACTGAAAGGCTGCAATAAGGTCTTCCTGGAGCCTTCTCTTCTCCAGGCTGAACAACTCCAGCTCTCTCAACTTGTCAAGGAACTTTAGTTTTAATCTTGTTTAAATTCTAATTCTAGACTGAGTTCTAATAATCATGTAGACATCATGGGTGTCATAAGTTTGCAGTGTATACACAATAGTTTTTCCTTTTCACAGCAGACCTTTATCTAGTTGCTAGTGAAATACAGGATACTGGTTGCAGAAAACCCACGAGGGCATATTTACTGTACCATATGTAGCAAGCCCCATTTGATGCATTAGCATTTAGTCATTTTATGCAAATTTAGTGAGAAAATGACTCATGTATGATTTAATATGTATCAGCAGTAACTCATAACATCCTTATAAGAGGAAAGAAATAAAAAATTTATTAGAAAACTAGAATAGTGTCACTACATGGGTAAAACATTATTAAAGCATTTTTCAGTGTTTTGCTTATGCTAGTTTTCTCATCATTGTGCCACCATTTCATGACAAAATGCATAGAGGAGAAAACATTCAACTTAAAATGTCTGCTAGCACACACTGCTGAATTTGTATGTCGTTAAACAATAGATGAGCATAGACTCGAATACCAACTATTTAATTAGCACCTTAACCATTCGTGCATAGAAAATAGGTCATTTACATGCACCATGCTTGGCTATTATTCCCATAAAAAGCTACCAGTATTTTGTGTAACATATGTAGCATTCTAGTATGCCATCATAAGAAAAATCAAAATATGTTATTTTTAAAACCTTGACACTCAAAATTTTAATTAAAACGTAGTCTTTATATTTCTCTTGGAAGTTTATTTTGATTATGTAGTTTAACCTTAAGTCTGCCATAAAAGGCTCAATACAACTAAAAAATAAGAACTTCAAAGGGCAACAGGAACCCTCTAACAGCCCCTGGTTTAATTAAAGGCTATTATTACAAACCTCTTGAACATACAGTTACATTTAATGACAAATGGTAACTTGCAAATACTGCATTTGAAAGATACTGCTCTTATTCTAAACACTGTTGATAGATGATGCTGAAACAAAAATTCCCCCAGTGAAATAGTCTATTTTAAACACAAATGGGATACATTTATGAAGCATCTTGCTTAGAAATATTCATTAGTTTTGTCCATGTGTCTCAGTATCTGCACAACAAATAGAATATCATTGAAGGAAAAAAGGTATGCTAGTTAATGTAAATGAAAGTCAGTCATTTGAGCACATTTTGCTAATAATGTACAGTATACAAATACACATACTTGCTGTACACATGATAAACATAAGATACTATATTTAACACAAATGTTTAATTTGTTACATTTAGCTTATAATAATATTCCATGCTGACCTAAGAAAAAAGAAGTTTCAGTATATTTAACCCATAATTTTGCAAACAATATACACTAAAGTATCTGTAGAAATGTAGGCCAAAATATCTGCCAAATCAAATGAAGTAACAGTTTGTACAACATATGTATAGAACCCAATCCTATAAACTCCCAGTTATTCAGGTAGTCATTACTTACATAAGGTGTTTCCCTGGTTTAAATGGGGCAGCTCCTATAAATAAGAACAAGATTGGGCCTATCATACAGAAAATTAAAACTGCTCATTAATGGATACAGGTTTATGTATGCTGAGTTTTCAAACTGATTTTGACCTGTTCTTTCTGGGTCTTCATCCCTCTGGTTTTGCTACCTGAAATCAAGCCCAAGCATGTATTTAACTAGCTATTAATTAAACAGAATCTTAAAGACCAGAGGATATTTGAAGTCTCAGGTGTAACATGAGCAGTTCACCTAAAAAGGAACAAAGGAATATGTAATTTTAGTGCTCTAATAAATTTACAAATGAACAATGTAATTTTTAAAAAAATGTTTATATAATTAAAATCATAGCATGGTTTGGGTTGGAAGGGATCTTTAAAGGTCATCTAGTCCAGTCCCCCTGCAATGAATAGGGACATCTTCAACTAGATCAGGTTACTCAGAGTCCCATCCAACCTGACAAATGTTTCCAGGGATGGGGCATCTACAACCTCTCTAGCAACCTGTTCCAGTGTCTCACCACCCTCTCTGTAAAAAATTTCTTCCTTATATCTCATCTGAATCTACCTTCTTTCAGTTTAAAACCATTACCTCTTGTCCTGTCACTGCAGGCCCTACTAAAGTGCTTGTCCCCATCTTTCTTATAAGCTCCTTAAAGTACTGAAAGGCTGCGTTCAGGTCTCTCCAGAGCCTTCTCTTCTCCAGGCTGAACAACCCCAACTCTCTTAGCCTTTTCTCATAGGAGACATGTTCTATCCCTCTGGTCAATTTTGTGGCCCTCCTCTGGACCTGCTCTAACAGGTCCATGTCTGTCTTATACTGAGAACTCCAGGTGGGATCTCACCAGAACAGATGGGCAGAATTACTTCCCTCGACCTGCTAGCTATGCTTCTTTTTATGCATCCTAGGATACAGTTGGCTTTCTGGGCTGCAAGCACACATTACCAGCTCATGCCCAGCTTTTCACCCACCAGTATCTCTAAGTCCTTCTCCACAGAACTGCTCTTAATCCCTTTATCCCCCAGCCGGTATTGATACTGGGGGTTGCCCCAACCCAGGTGCAGGGCCTTGCACTTGGCCTTGTTGAACCTCATGAGTTTCACATGGGCTCACTTCTCCAGCTTGTCCAGGTCCCTCTGGATGGCATCCCATCTCTCAGGTGTGTTAACTGCACCACTCAGCTTGGTGTCATCTGCAAACTTGCTGAGGGTGCACTCAATCCTACTGTCTATGTCATTGATATATATATATTAAACAGTACTGGTCCCAATATGGACCCCTGAAGGACACCAGCTGTCACCAATCTCCATCCGAACATTGAGCTGTTGATCACTACTGTCTGTATGTGACTGTGACCATCCAGCTAATTCCTTATCCATCAAATAGTCCATCCATCAAATCCATCTCTCTCCAATTTAGAGAGAAGGACATTGTTTAATGATTTTAAGGAAATTTATTACCTATTTCTATGAATACTGAATTTATAATCTAATAATTTGGAGAGTACAATTGAAACAAGTTACTGTATTTGGAGACACTGTAAGTGATTGTGGGAAAAAGAAAGAATAAAACTAACCAAGACAGATTAGCAATATTGTCTAGAAATCAAAATATAAGATTTAACATGGAAAAATATACAAGGGAATGGATACCTGGGAGAAAAAAAAATCTGAAACACATATATTCAATGGAAATAGATGCTAAGTAACAGCAAGAGACCTGAGGGTGAAACTGGGCAGAAAACTGAATACAGTTAAAATATGATTTGTTAAAAAGGTAGCAGCAATGTTTTTTATGCAGGATTGTCCTGGTTTCAGCTTGGATAGAGTTAATTTTTTTCTTAGTAGCTGGTACAGTGCTGTGTTTTGGATTTAGTATGAGAATAATATTGATAACACACTGGTGATTTAGTTTAGTTGTGGCTAAGTAGTGCTTATCCTAAGTCAAGGACTTTTCAGTTTCCTATGCTCTGCCAGTGAGAAGGTGCGACAGCTGACCTAAACTAGCCAAAGGGATATTCCATACCATGGAACGTCTTGTTCAGCATATAAACTGGGGGGAATTGGCCGGGAGCCACTGCTCAGGGACTGGTTGAGTATCAGTCTGAAGGTAGGCAGCAATTATATTGCACATCACTTGTTTTTTTTCCCCTTGGGTTTTATTCCTCTCTCTCCTTCTCCTCTTCATAACAATTATTATTGTAGTTATTATTTTTACTTTAATTATTAAACTATTCTTACCTTAACCCATGGGTTTTTTACCTTTTTTCGATTCTCCTCTCCATCCCACTGGGGTGGGTGGGTGGGTGATGGGGGGGGAGCGAGCTGCATGGTACTTAGTTGCCAGCTGAGGTTAAACCACAACAAGGATATGTAAAAGCATCTTATTGGGGCCCGATAATCTCCACCTAGCAATATTAGATAGTACCAAGAATACAGCATGTAATTCAAAAAGCTGTAGTGAGTCAAACTGATGAGATTCAAAGGTGTATTGGGTGTACATGGCAAGGTTTTGGCAGCAAGGAG